>NC_044055.1:17713753-17801253 GCF_902167405.1 Gadus morhua | reverse complement strand
CTTGGTTCTAGACTCAACCCACATAACCAGCAAAGATCTGCATTCCGTCGGGAAGCCAAAAGAACAGATACAAACAAAGGGAATGTTTCCCAAGAGACAGAGCTTGCCGCCTCCAAAGCAGGAGAGCCAGTCAATGTTAAATCTCCTCCTCCACCACCTCCAGCACATTCTCCTAGGGCCCGACCAACGCTTTTTAAACCGTTTGTTTTCACAATAGGGGTATGTCACACTCTTGTATTCTTCCACTCCATCAAATTGTATTATTAACCTGTACGTGCGGTGTTATGTGTCCAGTCCCAGTTTCAAACAAAATATGGGGAAAATGCCTGTTGTACCTGTTAGTACAATGGGAAGGTTTCGTTGTTTTGGTCTGACTCCATGCTAGTTTACAGGCTGTTCCTTCGGTGTGGCGGCCATATTGCAGTACGAGTCCCTGAAGTCGAGATTCGACACAGTCAGGGAAGAGGCAAAACCAAATAAAGAATTGAAGGTGAGTCTGCAGCTCTCCAAACAAAACTTTGAGACAAATGTCATTATTAAGTTGTCTTAAGTTATACGGTCAATGTGTGCTCCAGGGTTCTGAGGACATGACCTACTGGCACAACTGGTGGGATCAGCTGAACGGTGTCCAGAAGCAGCTGATCCTTCTGCTGTCTTCAGCAGACGACTTGTGGAGCAGCTTTTCCGAGGGACAGAGGACCACTGCTGGTACGCCATGCTGAACACAATACACACTGTGACTCGGTTGGATGTTATTCTAATTTATGACCACACTTCTTGCCTGAAGTCTAGAAAATGTCTGAAATGGTATGGAAATGCATCCATAAAAGATGAATGAAAACTATTTTATTCCCAATAGCTGTCCTAAAAGCACTGCCAACCATGGCCTCACGTGCCTTATTGCTTTTCATAAATCTGGTACTAAAATGTTTTTTCTGACTACTTAGTTGGATTTCACAAAATAAACAGAAAGTAACATAAAATGGTCATTTTTGAAAATATTATAGTAACAGTTTATAGGACACTCTGCATTGGTTAGGGTCTTCAGTGCTTGTCCTTCTTGCTCTCTCTAGGTATTATAGCGGTCAATGCCCTCGTGCTGTGCTGCTGGAGAATCCCATCTTTGCAAAGAACCATGATCAAATACTTCACAGCCAACCCAGCCGCCAGTGAGTTGGATCTTTGTTCATTTCCTCTAGACATAGGGCATTTTAGAAAATAGTTACATAGAATACCAAAGATCAAGAGAAAGAAGAGGAACAGATTTGGTGATCGTATTATAATCGAAGACTTTGATAAGGCTTGTATAAGAAGCATTGGTTTACAATGTATTGGGCAATGAACCAAGTGTAATACGTTAACCAGCATGTCGTCACTAATACTACACTATACTCCGCTGTGGTGTTTTCCACAAGCCGAAAAGGACTTGGTTCAATCCCCCTGTTTCAAAGTCCTACCTGTCACTCCATCTACCAGGTCCTTATGGCAAATCCAGTGCTTTGGAAAAGGTCCAAAGCAGTGAATTAATAGCGAATCAATAGTGAATAATAATAGTGAATAGTGAATCAATAGTGAATAATAACAGAGTAGCACACGTTTGACCATTGTTGAGGTTCTACTTCATCCTCTGCGTTCAGAGACGCGGTGCCTTCCCATGGTTCTCTCCTCCTTCAGCCACTACTCCGTCTTCCACATGGTGGCCAACATGTACGTGCTGTGGACCTTCTCCACCAGCATCGTCTCCCTCCTGGGCAGGGAGCAGTTCATCGCCGTCTACCTCTCCGCTGGTACGAATACTCCCCTGCTAGGAAGCAAATATTGGTGATATCATAAAAACACGTAATTATCGTACATATACGAGCAGAGTGGTACTGTGGGTGATAACGGCATTCTGTGTCAGAGCAGTTTTTGGGGAAACTTTTGTTTTGAAAATGCATATTGGTTCACTGGTTGGGTTCCCTTACATCACTTGCATGTTCCAAGGATATTTAGTCAAATAGAAAATTAATTTAATCCAGTGCTCTGCCTCCTGTTTTAGTCAAGTTAGACTTGTATCTTTTTGAATTGCCTCAACTCCTCTAGCAGAAAGAAGAGAAAAGGAGAAAAAGTGACTTTTCATCAAACAAAAACATCAATCATAAAAGACGTCACTATATTTGTGTTAAAGTAGTCTGTCATTTCTACATTTAAATTTGATTACAAGAGGTGGATTGGATCGACAGATGGTAGTATTTCTTACGTGTTGGTGATTGCTGTGTAAAATGTTTGGATGCTACCTGCCGGCCTCAGCTCACACACCTGTTTATTTTTGTCTTGTTGCAGGTGCGATCTCCAACATGGTTAGCTACTGCTGTAAGACAGCCACTGGTCGGCTGTATCCCTCATTAGGAGCGGTAAGCCATCCTCGATGACCTCATTATATATTTTTAGAGAGAGAATGACCTGTAGCATAGGACCACAGGTTAGAATCAAACCTGGGTCGCTTCAAGGTGTAAAGCCTCCATGGTAAGCGCACTAGCGGTTTGACCCACCAAACCTCATTTTATGATGATAGAAAAGGAAATACAAAACGATACCAATAAAGCTTTTCTCCTAAAATACTATCTGATGTGCTCTTGTTGTTTGAACTCCAGTCCGGTGCGGTGATGACCGTGCTGGCAGCGGTGTGCGCCAAGGTGCCAGAGGCCAAACTCGGCATAATTCTCCTTCCCATGGTCACGTTTACAGCAGGGAATGTAAGGTGACATACACCAAGGGGGACTGCGTCAGAGTGTATGTTGACATGTATCAGGATTTAAAGTGTGTGTAACCTTCAAATTGAGCGTGAGTGTGTGTTCCCATTAAAAGTAGCCCATTGACGGAGTAGATTCACTTGTTGACATTTACATTGCGCAATGCACTGCTGCGCTTGTCTGTCATCCTGACTCTGTTATTCTGTCTCCAGGCCTTGAAAGCCCTCATCGCCATAGACACAGCGGGACTGGTTATGGGCTGGCGGTATTTGGATCATGCAGCTCACCTGGGAGGGGCTCTTTTTGGAGTGTAAGTGTCATGCCTAGGTAGCAAACATTATTAGAATACATATTAGTAACATATTGATAACAATGATGTTATTATTGGATTTGGAAACAAATCCAATAATAACCTAAAAGTCGAAAGATGTATCATAGAAAACTGAAAGAGTTGAAATTCCCTATGGGTGTTCCTACTATTATCTCAAAAGTTTACATGCTAAGTAAACAAGTTAACCTTTTTTTCTGTAATAATTCCCTGAGGTAGATATGTTTAGTAATCTCCTCTCTATCTGACGGTTTCTGATGCAGATGGTACGTAGCATACGGTCACAAAGTGATCTGGAGGAACAGGGAGCCGTTTGTGAAGCTTTGGCATAGCATCCGTTCCCCTGGTAACGGTGGGAGGCGGCCAGGCAGCGGACCAGGGTCTCTGTGAGGCCCCCACACAGCCATGCACCCTCGGGTGGGGTCACCCCACCCACACGTTCCCTAACGTCTGAGACGGCCAGTGAACTGAACATGTTGTGTTTACACAGCTGTATTGGTTTCATGACTGAGGTTGTTGCACTGGTAACAGGAGAGATCAAGAGGCTGATGGGAGGGATGGGATAACTGGTGTTGGTCAACAAGGTTTGATTGCTGTTATTGATGCAGAATAAGACCAGGGACCAGCTCCAAGAAGGAGGTTATGGACACTTAAATCTGAACTCTGGGATTCAGTCTGAAAAATGTTTGTGTTCATTGCAGGCTTTTAAAACCATCATCAATCCCACTGTGGAAAACCATGAAAGAGGTTGTTATGGAAGGACATGAGGATTATGATGATTGGCTACTATAGCCTACAAATGTTTTGCGGGAGTTTTACAATACAAACCAATTGGAAGCTGATTAAATAATAAAATTAGGAGAACTGGATGCACTACTGGCTAGATGTTTTCTTGCTGTATACTATTTAACAAGTTCATGTCAAATTAGCATTGAAAGGGTACTTATCTCATTTTATTTGTGTGCTATCATAACAGAATAATGAGTGGTTGCATTTTCTGTGACATTTGTAACACTAAATGTATATGTCTTTAACAAAGTTTAGAACAATGGGATTATCCACAATGGGTGTAATTTAGAGTGACTGCTGCAGAAACAGGGAACACTCAAGTGTTGTTACTGCTTATGTTGTCAAATCGGTTGACAACTGAACAATTCTGGCTTTTAATTAATTCTGAAACAAACAAAATCCCTTCCTCCCCACATCTTGGTTTGCATTTCACCATAACATTGACAATAAAGTCTGGAATAGTTTCAGACTGACTTTTTATCCTGTCCCTAGGCAAACAATCCTCTCAATCTTGATCTGAGAGTTAGTTATCAGTATTAGTATCATTCAATAAAAGTGTTACTTCCACATGAAGGTGATAGTTCCCATTTCTAATGTTATGAACTGCTCATTATGGTTGAACATGTTGAGTTATTTATATTCCAATTTAGAAATAATTTGTATTGTGCTTGGTGTCTTACACCTACTTGGAAAGATAACCCCTTGAAGGAATTTCAATAACTTTAGTTTATTTAATAACATCCAGCATAAATTGAGGTATACATTTGCATGCATTAATCAAAATCATATAATCCATGTAATTGTCAGTTAATAGCTTATTAAACTTCTGAATAGTTAACAAATTGACAGGTTTATGAGCTATCCTTGCATTACAGGACCAAAAACCGTTGAAGCATTTCTTAACTACATTGCAATCATACATTTATAAATACGGCAGGTAATTTATTAGACCAGTTCATTCAAGATGAATCTTAATATTATGGAGACTTAACAAAAATGCTTGTTGAAGTGGATTCAAGTATAAAAAATGTACCTTACAGAAAATGTACCTCATTTTGTTAGAAAGGCAAAACAGGCAACCAACTCTTATTTGAGATATTGTCAAAGATTAACATGTATGTTAACACTAATGACCCTCTTAGACCGAACAGGTTTGTTTGCGTCCATCTTTCAAAACTGCTTCTTGTTACTCCTGTGTTTCCACTGAGGCAACAACAGATCATCAAGACTTAATTGATCAGTTCCATCCATCCGATTTTTTGTGTGTCTTTTGACTGAGAAACACAGTCAAGAACATGAACAGGCAGTGTTTATAGTTCTATATTTTCCCTGAAGATGTCAAAGGATGAAACATTTCCCATTTTATCACCACTTTGTATCTTCACTGAGGTATCCTTCTAATCAGCTCTCAACAATTATTAATTAATTCTTGAGAAATTGGCAAAATAAGCGTAGCAAAATAAGCGTAGCAAAACAATCTGAGTGTATCCTGCATTCCTTATCTGTATCCTGTGTTGAAAACACAAATAAAAGCCCCAAACCTTGAGTCTTGAAAACCGAAACCCCCACTTCGACCCTGACAGTCAAGGCCCCTACACTTACAAGAGTGTTCCTCGAGTCCTTCTTTCCGTGATGGCCCCAGCGGCTTGCCATCACACCACTACGGCATCCCCGACGTCAGCCTTTATTCTTGTGGTTAGCGTAGCTGGGGAATCCGAACTGGCAGAGCATGAGGTTGGAGAAGCAAAGGGGCATTGAGCCGTAGATCTGCACCAGCCTGTTCAGACAGTAGGACCTCTGGAGTAGGTGTTCAGGCCGATGCCACATCCCCAGGTACCCACTGCCCGCCTCCTTCTCTAGGTTACGGAAGTCCACGGGTTTGACGAACACCCCCGACGGCCGGCTGGCCACAATGCCCTTTGACCTCGGCATGCCCTGGAACGACCTCGGCTGTTGTGCTAAATAGAGGGAAACGGCGAAGTTCATGGCGATGTCGTCGCAGTTTTGTGTTTGGTCCACCAGCTGGTGCACTGCTTGAGGTTGATCCTGGAAGAGCTTCAGGTAGCGGCGGTGGAAGAAAGCGGCACCGATCAGCACCATGGAGTACCTGCCATGAACGAACAGTGAGAAATGTGCAAAGAACGCCGGTTTCATGGTAACTTAATACAGGGGTAACACTGAACCATATATGCAAATATTAGTTTGCAGTTTGTAGACAGTCAGCCTTATTACAGAATGGCTATATATATTCCTATACGATTGTCTTAAATCATGTCCTACCTGTCTCCTCCACCAATCTCTGGATCTTGCAGCTCAAAGCTACCATAGGTATAGGTTCCTCCTGCTGTGACCACATGTTTTCGAGGTACAAACCCAACAATTTGATCGGGAAATTGCTGTGGAGCACATAGATACATGTCCATCAAACCAACATACTTATGCATTGGTTCCAGTGACACATTAACAGTTATGTTTGAACTATTCTACAGGAATTACCTTCCAGACAGAAAAAGCAAAACTGATGTCCGGGACACTGACCAGGGTGTCATCATCCAGCATCAACACAGCTAAAAATTCGGCAGAGATGAGAGCAGGTCAACAGGGAGCCGAATAAAACAACGCTTGCAGAGGCATTAACACAGCTTCCAAACAATTTAATCAAGACTCATATGCACTTACCATCTGTATCAATCTCCGGAAATACTTGAAGTCGGTTTCGCATTTGGTTGGTACTCTGCTCCTTGAAGATCACCTCCACAGGATGTGGTCCCAGGGAGTTCCAAAGCTTTTGGGGCGTCTGCTCTCCGACATTATTCCAGACTATGATTATTTTCTGGAGATGCGGCATTGCCTGGTAATGGTTTAGCAATTTAAGAAGAATGTCTGTTCGGTTAAAGGTCTGAATGACAATAGTAAATTTCTCCTCCGTTTCTTCTGTACTGTAGACATGATTGTCAGGTAAGGGTTTGTTGGCTGCTGCTCTTCGTAACACCCCAAGAACATCATTGGTGCGGCTCTGCTCTTCGGCGGGCGGTAGGAGAGCGGTAAGAGCCGCACCGACCAAGAGCAGCAGCAGGAGAGGCCAAACTAAATGAATTCTCCTGAGGTTGATGCAGGCACGGGGGACCCTGTGTTATGGGAGAGAGTGCACTCGTATGAACAGGAGTCCGAGCAATACTAACACATGGGTTACTGGAAGATAGATAATCGCAGACAAGATCAGTATTACCATGCAACCTTTAGAACATTTACCTCATTTTGTCGTCACTGTTGATTTAGCATTATATATAGATTCCACTGTTTGTTGAAAGGCACCAGAAAGCGGATGAAAGAGCAGCTCTGCTATTGGCTAACCAGCTAACAGCTTGCGGTAGTGTTAGGAATCATCGTACTCCCGTCATTAAAATACTTTATTTTGTGTGTAATGAAAACGAATAGTTTATCATTCATCACAACTAAGCTCATGTTAATTTTACCAACCAGTACTCGATGTGATTCTCGCCCACGTGTTATTTAGTTGCTAAACAGTAAACCTTTGCAGTGTCCCGTCTGCGACGTCTAGTAGCTCCTCCCCTAGTGGGCGTAACCGGAAAGTCACTGCACAGGTTGAGTTCTGATTCAACAGAGATGATTTTCTCCAATGATTTTCTCACCCAAAACCTTTTTGGATTAGGTAGACTACTACGGAAGTAGTGTTTGTGTTTTAACCAGTATAATATGAACAGCTAAACGGTGTTATATGAACAATTCAGTGTAATAGTCAGTTCCAATTCAGTGTAATAGTCAGTTCCCAAAATATGGCATCGTCGGTATTTCCTAAGGTGACGCTGTCTAATGGGCTACAGATACCAATACTTGGGCTAGGTAAATTGTATTTGGCTCATCTCTTATTGTAGTTTCCTTTTGTTGCCTCTGTCTTTTTACTTTTTAGATTGATTCTTTGCAACGTAGGTGTTGTGCATGATGGTAGACCTCTTCGATGGTCTCAAACGTTTGACTACAGTGCAGAACTAACCTGATCCCTACTGTTGACTAACTGACTCGACATTATCTCTCAAGGGACCTCACATAGAGGAGGGTACAGCCATGAAGCGATTCTACATGCGCTCAAAAAGTGCGGCGTGCGGCATATTGACACCGCAAAGCGGTACGGCTGTGAGGAACAACTGGGCACAGCCATGAGAAAGAGTGGGGTTCCCAGGAGCGACCTTTGGCTCACCAACAAACTCTGGCATGGCGACTATGGATACAAAGCGGCCAAGCAGTCTTGTCTTGACTCCTGCTCTCGGATGGGTGTGGACTATTTTGGTATGAGTTAATTCATTCATTTAAAATAAAAGTCAGCCCGTATTTAACTTTTATATTTGATGGTAGTGTGGGGGAATTTTACGATACTCTTAGAAGGCTTATAATCAATATCATGCCTTATTTGCTATATGAATGAGATAAGGGTGGAAAACAGAGTAGAAAGGTCATCCGATGTTCATTGCCACCAGTAGGCTATGCATGGGTCAAATCCTGATCGTGACGCAAAATTATGTCGTGGAACAATTAAACTCTAAAAAAGAAAGATAACAAAACCAGCGAATAAAGTTTGAGACTTCTATTTAGAATTTGAATAAAGGAATGTAAAAGCCGGGCCTAACCTTTTTAAGCCTGAAGACATCTATCCCCTGCACATACAGTAGATGTAGTCGATCTGAACAAACCTGAAATCTCTCCGGGCGCAACTGCCTTGTGACGCCCTGGTCCCCAGGCCTGAATATTATACATACTGGTGGAACAGAACATGCTTTCTATGGAATGCCTTCTGAGACTTGAACTATAGACATTATAGAGAATGATGGAAAACCTGCTCATTAGTGGTGTTCTATAAATTGCTTGGGACATAATAGTCTGCTAAATTCCTTAACGGTAGTAGTAAAAACCCTTGAATTCCCTTTCATTACATTACTCATCATTTCGTTCCTCACTTGACCCTATGTTCCTGTATTTCATACATCCTTTGTTCCCTCACTGTATCCATCCATTCTAACTCTGGTTCTCTCTCCTCTTTCCAGACTTGTACCTGATGCATTGGCCTGAGGGTCAGCAAAATGGCCTCTCCAACAGGGAGGTCCGAGCAGAGACCTGGAGAGCCCTTCAGGAGCTTTATGACCAGGGTAAGCTTCACGTTAAAGTCCAAACAAAACAATGTTGGTTCACCTTGTCTCATGTGTATTCAAGTACAGGTCTACAATATTGGATAGAACTTAAGATGAACCAGGTCACGTGACACACTTAACACCACTGTTCTCTCTGTAGGGGTGTGCCGTGCTATTGGAGTCAGCAACTTTTTGGTCCCCCACCTAGAACAGCTCAAGGAGGACTGTAGTGTGTTACCACATGTTAACCAAGTAAGGATTCCACCGAGTATAATCATAAATACAGTTTTGTATATCAAATTCAAATAAATGATAATAACAAAAGTGTACTAGACAGGGCCCAGTTTCCCGATAATGATGGATCCACGCTTGTACGAATCTCTGAATGATAGAACGTTCGTAAAAAATGTCTGTGTTTCACAAAACTCCTCTTAAGATTTAAGGCGTGTGCAACGCTCTAACGATGTTTGTAGGCTTGTAACTAACTGTACAACTGACACCGTGCTGAAATGGGCTCTGCAGGAGGGAAAGATGCAGGAATGTTGTTAGCTGAAACAGTATATTTTGTTGCAGCAAAAAATATCTCCCCATCAAGGCCAAAAGCAGAGTAGCCTACGAAAAGAATAGACTACACTAATATGATTGCTAACAATATTAAAACACAATTGATTAGGCCTAGGCCAACATATGCTATATTGCTAAACAGCCTATTGCGTAATTGTTAAATTAATTAATTGCTCACGTGAAATGACGCACTATATCACGCCCTCCGGAAACAGGGAAGGACTTTTGCAAAATGAGGGACAAGGCTCGAAAGAGGAGAGAAACTTTCAAAGCAGAAGAACTTTACATTCTCCTTGGGGAGGTAGAAGCCAACCAAGGCCTGTTATTCGAGCGATTCAAAAGTAAAACAAGCAAAAATCGAAGAAGCGAGGAGAAGGATAGAAGATTAGAAGATTGCAATTACACAGGTGATGTTAAAAGCATGCATGCAACGTCCTATTCTTAAAGTGTGTGTGTGTGTGTGTGTGTGTGTGTGTGTGTGTGTGTGTGTGTGTGTGTGTGTGTGTGTGTGTGTGTGTGTGTGTGTGTGTGTGTGTGTGTGTGTGTGTGTGTGTGTGTGTGTGTGTGTCCTACCAGGTGGAGTACCACGTGTACCAACAGCCCAGGCAGCTGGTGGAGTACTGCCGTGAGGAGGGCATCGTGTTTCAGGGGTACTGCCCCCTGGCCAAGGGGCAAGCTCTGGGGGACCCAACCGTCCTCAAACTGGCAGAGAAGTACGGACGCACGCCTGCCCAGATCTGCATCCGCTGGAGCATACAGGTAGATATGGCTTCAAAAACATACCACATTCGTTTTTTTAATAAAGCGTTCCCACTTAATTTGTGATAAATGTGATCTTTTATGTCCTTTCAGAATGGAGTCGTCACAATACCCAAATCTACCAAAAAAGAGAGGATAGAAGAGAACTGCCAAGTAGGTTAACAACACAACCAAACCTTTGCATGTGGCTACACACACTTCCTCCTTTAAAGGGGACATATTATACCAACCAGGTGTGAGTGTGATTAGCCATTACAAGCCGTTTTAAAAATGTGCAGCTTCTTACATCACAAGTGGGTGTGTCCACCTAGATTTATGACCGATAGATGAGCAACGTTTGCTACAGTCCACTGGGTAGGCTGGTAGACTGATCTATCCAGCACACATCTAGGTTGACACGCCCGCCTGTGATGTCAAAAGCAACACATTTACAAAATGGCTTGTAATGGCTAATCACACTCACACCTGGTGGTATAATATGTCCCCTTTAAAAGTTACGAGGGAGCTGCGACGGGCTGGGCGGGGTTTGGCAGTCACCTCATGACCTAATAGTCATATGCTCACTCCCACTGCTGCCATTCTCCTCCTGGTTGCCACGGCAGGTGATGTGCTTCCAAATGGACGAAGAGGACATGGCAGCACTGGGCAAGTTGCATGATGGGAGACATGTGAGCTGGGACCCTACTCATGTGAAGTAACCCCAAGATATTCTAAACGTAACATTACTCAATTATTAAATGCATGTGCATTAGTTTGTTCTGTTACATTTCATTCTATATATTCTTTAGGTATTAAAAGTATTCACACTTTTATTTCAAGCAGGATAGACTACGGTAATGCCATTTTAACTGGGATTCCCCAGAAAACTATAAAGCAACTACAAACTATACCAAATGCTGCTGCTATAGGGTGCTAAATAGGACTAAAAGGAGAGAGCACATCACCCCTATCCTAAGGTCCTTACACTGGCTTCCTGTTATTTATAGAATTGATTATAAAGCTCTACTTCTTGTTTTTAAAGAACCTATTGGCATTGGACCAAATTATATACATGACATGTTAATACAGAACCAGCCAGATCACTGAGGTCCCAAGGCAAAAATGTTAATGTCGGATTCATATCTCAAATGTTACGGATGGACCTTTTTATTCCTTTTTATCCCCTTCAATTTTATAGTACATGTGTGATTTCATTGATGGTCTTTCGTTATATTGCTTGCATGTACTCCTTCACTATACATTATACTGTTGTCTTTTTCTCAGTAAAGCACATTGAATTGCTTGATGTGCTATGCAAATAAAATTGCCTTGCCTTGCCTTAATGTCGAACGCTTTTGTGGCTTTTTCTTTTTCTGGAGACTGGGTTTCTAGGAGACGGCAGCAGGTTACACTGACGCACTAGTCTGTACCACGCTTGCTAAGTTTAAAAATGGATTTTAATTTTCATTTGAATATTGCTCACGTTTCGTGTTTCGAAAAATCTAACTTATAAGAACTAACGCATTTTCGTTCGATTATTGTGCTAGAAATGCTTCATAGAACATGCAGCATATTTTCCAGACAGTTCAAAAAGGGTATACATTGGAAAATATAACACACTACTAGATCGGTGATATCGATGTTCTACGACTCAAGTCATCAGACAAAGGCATGCCTTTAGCTGGAATACCGGATGTCGCGCCCATAGTTCAACTACTAGTTGAACCACTATATAACAGTAGACCAAAGCCATTTGAGGCCAAGTATGATTTCGAAACTAGCTTTCAACTGTCCAACAGTAACGCTTTCCAATGGGAAAAAGATGCCAATACTTGGAATAGGTGTGCAATGGCATTACGGAACTCGTAGGCTATTACTCGAGTATTTAAGGTGCTGATGAAGTGTCTTTACCTGTATTTTCCTTCCCGAGGCACATCACCCTTTGGTGGATACTCTGACGAGGCATTTGTCTACGCGCTCCGAGAATGCGGGATACGCCACCTTGACGCGTCAAAGTACAGCGGTATCGAGGAGCAGCTCGCCGTCGCCATCCAAGAAAGTTGCGTGCCAAGAAGTGAGCTTTGGATCACCAACAAACTGTGGCCCTTGGACTACGGCTATGATTCGGCCATGGAAGCCTGTCTCGCATCATGTACTCGAATGGGAATAGACTATTTCGGTATGTGCTGCCTGCAGGTCACCATATTTTCAGTTGTCCAGCCTTTTTATAACAATCCTCTCAATGTGCCCTTTACCCTCTTAATTATTATTATTTTTTTAAACTGATGTTTTTGTGCAGTAGGCCTATTTGTATTAAAGTGGCAAATAAGTACCTGCCCGAATTATTGCTGCATTTATCTGTGCTTTACTTTATTCAAGCATTTTGGAAGTGGTTGTTGGAAAAGGTGCTTTATAAAAAGGTGATAGTAGGTATAAATACTACTTATTACTTATGTACTAGCCTAATGTCTTGTTTTCATTTAAATTTGTATCATATGCATTCCAGCTTACACATCATTCCGCATTCTACACGCCATTCAACATTTTCTTCTGCTGTTGCATCATCATCATCATCATCATCATCATCATCATCATCATCATCTTTACACATCCTCTGATGAAAATGTGGATCTTACCAAAAGGTTGTTGTTTCATTTGTTGGTCTCTCTGTAACAGACATGTACATGTTGCATTGGCCGGACAGCATGCAGCCAGGCCGTTCCAACAGGGAACTGCGAGCAGAGAGCTGGAGAGCCCTGGAGGAACTAGAGAAACTAGGCAAGGAACCTTACACTAAATTAAACAATTTAAACTATGTATTAATATGAGCGTGTTAGAAACATGCTGGGTTTTTAAAAACGTAATTTCTATGTTCATGTATGCCAATTTATATTTGTCGCACAAATGTATGGCTTTAAAACAAAGTGCATGGTCATCAAAATCGGTATTCTCCTCCATTTGGGTTAGTTTTAGTGTTGTTGGCATCCAGTGTGTATTGTCAAAATGAAAGGTTTCCAGTCAATCTGTAGATAATCACATTAGAAAAAAAAAAAAGCCTAGATATCTACAATTAGGGGTCAACTCACACCTAATTTACCTCTAGCACTTATCATTAGCCTGACCAATCACACAAATGAGCCTAGGCCTATGGTCCCGGTCCCACACCCTTAACATTGAAAATGAAATGACTAATTCATCATTGTGCGTCCAGAGGGGCAAGTCCGCTTCCATTGACATGCCGAATTACCCTAGCCTAGCTCCTGTTAGGGGAAGTCACTTAAAATTACTTTCCAAAGATTACTAATGTTATCATCGCACGTTTGAATAGGTGCTATAGAAATGAAGTGCATTATTATACTACAAAGTATTTAAAGTGATATTAAATCAATGATATTGAAACAGTTTTGATGTGGAAAGCGTGAACCAGTTAGACCTGTCTCTGCATCTCTGCAGGGCGGTGCCGTTCCATTGGAGTGAGCAACTTTATGATCCATCACCTGCAACAGTTAAAGGAAGACTGCGGTGCAGTGCCACACGCCAACCAGGTAACGGCCATCATACACACCATTTCAGAGGCTATTCTGTGGGCCATAATTGTTATCAGGTGGAAATCGCTATGCAAACAAGATAAGACCGGTGGCACAAATAATTGGTCTAAGCGTGCGTGTGCGTGCGTGTGTGTGTGTGGTTGTCCTACCAGGTGGAGTACCACGTGTACCAACAGCCCAGGCAGCTGGTGGAGTACTGCCATGAGGAGGGCATTGTGTTTCAGGGGTACAGCCCCCTGGCCAAGGGGCAAGCTCTGGGGGACCCAACGGTCCTCAAACTGGCAGAGAAGTACGGACGCACGCCTGCCCAGATCTGCATCCGCTGGAACATACAGGTAATGGTCTCTATGATGTCTATGATGTGTGATGGACGACAGGATCCCAAAGCGTAGAATAACCACAGCATATCACAGAGGAATGTATCCGCTTGACACCTTCCACATATATTGTCAGGGAAAGGTCAAAGAGTAATTTATATACATCTCAAAGGCAGCTCATAAAGAGTTTTGATAGGATAACGCTTTGATTTTCTGATGCTTGATGGACACCTTGATAACCCTGATATCATTGATATAATTAAATTATGGTTTTCTGTTCATTTCAAAAGTGTATTGCAGTTGTGTACATTTGATCCATATTCACATCACACCTCACACTGTGGCTCTCCTCAGAACGAGGTTGTCACAACACCCAAATCTACCAAAATTGAAAGAGTACGAGAAAACTGTGACGTAAGTATAGATTAATTGACATCAAACATACAATATAATGTTGCGGTTTTGCTTTGTTATGATCTCACAAGTACGTCATGTATTGCCCTCATGTCATCTCTGATCCTCTCCTAGGTGTTTGGGTTTCAGCTCGAGGACGCGGACATGGAAGAACTGACCCAGTTGCATGATGGGAGACACGTGTGCTGGGATCCGACCAATGTGGAATGAAACATGGTTGCAGCGTTTCAACCAACTGCAGAACTACATACCACCTGCTCTCCTGTTGCACATTCAGTAATCAGTATGCACATGTTCAACCAGCCATCTCCACACATACATGGCAACATGGAACACCTATCCATGTGTCTTTTTCAACCAACCTTTACAATAAACCAGTCTTCCAACACCACCACCCTGTGTCCTTTGGTCTTGGGAAGCCCAATAGAAGTCACCTAGGTGGAGTGTTGCAGCCAACTAGATGGCATGTAGCATGGACCTTGTTACATATATCTCTATAGAACACTTAAAACAGTATAACACTATATAACACTACACACCATACAGTAACAGAACGACCTATAGAACAATACAGGCCACTATGGACACAATATAATGCTATAGAACAGTAAACTCCATACGGGACTGAAGTGTGACAGAATGATCAACTATATAACTCTTGACACAATGGAATACTAGATAAACTATAGCACCATACAGGACATAAGTATGGACACTGAATCATGATAGAACCCTAAACTCTATCAACACTACAAAACTCTAAATACCCTATTGAACAACTGCAAAGTAGAACACTAAACTATCGACACATATTAGTAGGCCTACAACAAACTCAAATCGCAATGTCGCCTCCTACAGGGTGGCGACAGGCAAGGCAGTGCCATAGACGATAAGGAATCGCGTTTATATCTTTTTTTTATTGATGTAGACATAATTTATGTGTTCAAAGCTCACAAATGTTTTAATATGATAATAAAAATATAAATTGTAAAAACAGCCACAACAATAATAGCATTAACAATCATAACACAAATAATAACAGAAATTATTGATTTTGTCGAATTGTATGAAATTAGAAGATAAATCAAGGTAGAAAACACGTCTGCAATTGACTACCTTTATAATAAAAATCTTAAAAGCAGAGATTTGCTCTTTAAATAGATCCTCCTTATATAGTTATGGGAAATGTAGTTCTCTTTTTAAATGGACGATACCAATACGTTAAATTATTGAATATAGGCTACATAAATGTTCAATTGATTATGTTTTCAACTGATGATATAAGTGACTAATATATCAAACACATTATTTAACACGAGTGCCAAGAGTGTTATTTATTGTGACAATTAAAAGCCAAAAGAGCCAAGTATATAGGCCTACCCCCACTTGTTGCAATAATACCTACGGACCGTTTGAGTAGAGTCTCTTCCACTGTCGGATTACAACCGAGAGTACCCCTCTAAGCTTCTCCAGACACAAACGTCGATTAAAACCAAAGTAAGTGTTGTAAATACATGTTTTCCGATTCGGATTGTGAAGGGGGTGATTGATTATTCGCAGGTTTATGAAGCGTATTGAATGTGAGGTGAAAGACGCCACGTGGCTTTCCGAACTAAGTTCCTGCGCTTGTCAAAGTTGCCCCACCGGCATGGTAGTCGAGCAGCATATGGTTGTGAAGAGCACACTTTTACTCGGACGTTTTCAATTGTTGATTTCAGTCTGAGTGCAGCGGCACCATAATATGAATATATTTATTGGTTAAATATGTGTCTTTCTCTATTGCGGGTTTATTGCACCGTTAACTACCATTTATTAAGCAAAAAAAGGAATCTGATCAAAAGGGGACATTTAATGCCCTAGCTTTAAAGGGAATACCTACCTACATTGAAATTCCCAATGAGTTTGGTGATTGTTGTTGCAGCTGTGTGGTGGAATGTGTCGGTCTCGGTTGTTTGGAGAGTTGTTTAACGGTCTGTTCTATTTTCATGAAATGCTTATGACTATAAAATACATTTTGTGTGTAGTTACCTTCACCTAAAATCAAGGTGATCCCAACACATCAGCTGCTTGACATGTGTTGGACATCAATTTCATATCAGAACCTAACTTTCCTTTAACCCCAATGACATTTTCACTAAGACTGCTCTGACATACCTTTTTCAAAATACTACCCATTGGGATTGATCAGTCAGATTGAGTACATTTTTAGCGCTATGTTACCGTTATGGTAGATGATGCGGTAACTGGCCTGACTTTAAAGCAAACATCCATGTATTTAATCAGTTGTTTTGATTGGCAATATTGTATTGGTGTACGATTTCAGTACATACAGTACTACTGCTGTTGAACCTGTAAGTCCTTGGTGATCAACTGTATCTCTGCTGTACTATTTAACAAATGGCTCTAGCTCCTACCTGTTGCTTCTCTTCTACTCCCTTCTCATGTATCCCTCACAAGAATTGAGTGTAGGAGACCCTTTTATCTGACCGATGGATCAGTCTAAAGCTAGCGCTACGCAAGGAGGAACCCCTCAGATTGCTATCCCAGGAAGACAGGCCAGCGGCGGCCCCGCTGTGGAGCGGGTTAGCGCCGGCGCCCAGTCTGGTAGCGCCAACGGGACGCTTTCGTCCTCCCCGAGGAGCTCAGGCGCCAAGGGGCCCTATGCCCCCCGTGGTGGGGCCAAACTCCCCAAGGGCCCGAAGCAGGGGAACCCCGACAAGGAGAACGGTGCTGCCAAGTCCCCGGCGGCCCCCCGTCGGCCGGCCGGGAGGGGTCGCAACCGCACGTCCTCGGAGAGCGAGAGGGGGGGTAAGGGCAGCCGGGGGCCGGCCCAGAGGAAGCGGGGCCTCTCCGAGACGGAGGGCAGACCCTGGCCCCGGGACAAGTATGACCACCGGCCAATTGGAGAGATGCATTTTTGTTTTTAATCTTGACTTCGATTGATTGGATTTTTCAATTATTGTGGCTGTTTGTGTTTTTGTTTATTTTTTGTTCTGGTGTGATGATTGTGGGAAAGCACAAGTAGACAAGTGCCCCCCCCCCCCTCCCCGCGCACACTCATTACTGTTTCATACATGGTCAATAAGGCGCGGCGTTATCAGAGCTGAACATCACATTTGTTGTGACAAACTGCACAGCGGTGGCGCTATAGGGTGGCGGCTAATCTTTTGTCTAATAAGCCAGGATCTGCAACTCTGCACACAAGCCGCCTCAACTCAATGAACAAAGGATGTCTGTCTGCTGGTGTAATCCATTTGCATTGTATGTGTGTGGAGAACAGGGAAACATGGCGCCTAGGCCTATCTAACTCTTACTTTCAGATTTGACATTGGTCATGGTTTATTTATGGGCGCCATGTACGCAATGCACGCACACCGAAAGCCTAGCAAAGACATTTATAAGTGCCAAGCTGATCAAAGTCACGTCGCTGTGACAAGGGCTAGAGCAATGTGTAAGCAAATTGCATGGCAAAACCAACAAAGAAATCTATATTCATGTTGGTGACTAGTGAAACTAATGGTTTTCTGCGCTTATCTAACCAGATACCATAGCTTTCAAAAATTGAATGGGTCAACCCAATCATAGACGTGTCTAAAGAAGTGCTTGAACACCTCTGCTCTGTTCATTTTGCAGCATGAAATCTGGTACTGTGCTTTCCATTGTTCAGAAGTAGGTGGCTCACGCCTACTGAGACGGAGTAACACACTTTGTGCACCCAGCAGGCCCCAGGTGCTCGGCGTCCATAAATGGGGTTTTACCCACCTAGCCGACCCGATGCCTTAGGTAGTCATCGGGAGTGTTTGTGACTTGGAATTGTTTGTAAATTGTCCATTTGCATCGCTTTGGATGAATCTCGCAATCTTCCGACACGTCTGGCCTTGTGCATGGGATTTTGAATTGTCTTGATTGGAAAAATTCCAATCAAGTTGTGCCATTTGTCTAGATGGCCCTCATTATTGGTTGTTTGGTTGCTATTAACAATTGTTATCTTTAATCCGACATTACGATGGCAGATTTATGTATGACTTGTGTCGTACGGTTTGGTAATCCTCTGCTGTCATTTTGCCACCTCCAGCATCAACATGAGTGGACTGCAGTGTCTCGCCACAGAGAATATCTGGTTCGACAAGCACCGCTACGATGATGCCGAGAGGTGCTTCTATGAGGGAGCCAACGGCAGCCCGGCACAGGTCTGTGTAATGAGCCTTAAAACTACGAGGGCGGGCCAGGGTCAGAAGTAGGGTGACAAGTAGAGCCTGACCGATCTATCGTAGGTCAATGGAATCGGCCATTCAGGCACATACCGGTATCGTGTCAATTTATAAACGTAATCAACTCTTTATAAATCCTCTACTGTGGTGGCTGAACCTCTAAATGCTTTTAACTGGGAACATCCACGTAAAAACTAGTTTGACATCATGTTCTGTGTGACGTTAGTAGCTCCTCCCCATACTACAGGTCATTGGTTCCTTTACCTCATGCCTTCAATGCCATGTTATTGTGGCCCGAAGCCTTGCTTGAGGCCGAGCAGAAAATCCCCAGGAGCTGCATCACCCCCCCCAGGATTCCAAAATATATATATATCCAAGGCACCTTTGTGTGAGGTGCCTTGTCCACAGCTGTGCAGTGTCTGTTACAGCTCCTTTTGCTTTCAGCGATTGCTGCACTTTCATCATCACAGTGCGCCGCAGCTATCTGCTGCATGCATGGCAACTAAGCCGGTTGACCTAAAAGTAGCCTGGGTGGACGAGAGAGGCGGGGGGGGGGGGGGGGGGAGGCGTGGGGGAGAGAGAGCATTTGGAGGCAGGTGGATTGCCAGCTGTCCATTTTTTTTTTTTTTCCTCCAGGGTAACCAACCGTTAATCTATTTAAATAATATGATAAATATAATGTAAAAATAGGTGGTGTATGCACCTAATATTGAATTAATATCCAAATCCTCTAAGTCCTCAATTTGATCACATACTTCTGCGATTTTCTGATGCCTTTTTTTAATTGTAATTGTTGTGTGCAAGCAACAATGTTAAGTTGACGGTTAGAACCGTTAGTTCAACAGATTCAATATACAACAAATGAAATTTAGCTCTGAAATGTTAATGGTCTCCTAAAATAAATGGCTCACAGTAAGGTGCGTGTTGGTGCGCTAAACCGATTCGCCAGCTTACTTTTGTATTTTGGCATGCTTCCATTCTGCTACCTCTACTGCTTCACTTTCATCACTTCCTACCCCCTACCCCAAACACGTGGCTACAGGAAAAAGATGCTAATGCCATCCTGCAGGAAATTGCTAAATCCAGGCAGCAAATCCAGCAGTGCCTGGACGAAGTGAGTACTGTAAAAGAATGGCCTTCCCCTAATAAATCCAGCACTGGCCATAAGGTTGTGCTAAAAACAACATTGTAAAACAGTTATACAAGGCACCAATAGGTTTTTATTTGGTAAGCCCGTAAATTGATATTTAACTGAAAGGTTAGTTTCAGTAGCAAGAAAAGAAATGTCAACTGCACATTCCCTCATACATTGCATTAAATAGTGGGCTTCAGACGTGTGAATCTGAGATTAACAATTTAGCATTTTAGGAGCTGATATCGATAAAGTATATAGTGCCTACACCAAATAAGAGTGTATAGTGCCTGCTCTCCTATTCAACTCTGTCCATTAACAATTTAGCATTTTAGGAGCTGATATCGATAAAGTATATAGTGCCTACACCAAAGAAGAGTGTATAGTGCCTGCTCTCCTATTCAACTCTGTCCATTACGCTGCTTGCTTCATTCTATAATCACCTTTCCATCTGCATACCCCATAACTTTTTTTGTTCGTTTTTTCCACACTTTAAACATTATTTTCTCGGCTCATCACTGATACCGGACTACTCTTATCCTCTGCATTTAGAATTGAGATAATTACCATGGCGACCTAATGCATGTTCTTTACTTTGGGAAATTTGTAAAAAATAATTAAGATTCATTTTGTATTTATTTTTCTCTTTGTTGTGCGACAGTCATATCTTGGTAATATAGTCATTGGACCATTCAGGATTATGTATGAGAAATTGCTTTACCTGTAGATTTGTTAACTCGGGCAGGTAAAAATAAATGTTGGAGCCTGCTTCCTCGTGTCTACAACCTACGCCCCTTCTTCTGTCTCTCTATTTCCTCTGTAACCCCCGTGCGTTAACCGGGTGCAGGTGAAGTCTGCCACGCAGCCTGCCAAAGGCCGTCAGGCCAAACGGCCCCACAGAAACGTAAGTCCCCTGCCCGCCGGCCTGCAGACGGCACCCGCTGCTCACGCTGTCCCACTGGGCTGGGTCCGGTGGGGCCGGGCTGGGCTGGGCTTATGCGGCTAGGTGGGGGCGCTGGCTGGCCCTATCACAGCTGCAGAATCATAACCCTCAATCATGTCTCCTCAAACCAATGTGTGCCTGCTTTTTCATTCATGTTTCGTTCAAAAGTTGGCCTCATTGATTGTCTGCTAATGAGCTTTGTGCTAGCCAGTTATAGTGCGGCATGAATGTGTCACTTTATTTTATAATTGACATCTCATTTTGAAATAATTAACATTGCACTCCTTGACCCGTGTTGTGCTGGGTTTGACATGGTTGAAAGTAGCACGCGTCTGAAACAGTGGAATAACTTTGTGTTATTCCACTGGATTGGTGTTTTTAAGTGTGAAAGAAATCAAACAAAATGGTTTCTTAAATTGAGTTGTATAACCTTGTGTGTCTGGTGTGTACTCAAATCAGAGAAAATGTACCTTGCTGGTCATTGCGTTGAACTCATTGCTTGCACAATTTATTTTGCTTGCATTTTTTTATCCTAAATATTAACCTGAGAAAAGTCTGATATTGTACAGTGAATCTATGTTTTTGTTTTCACCCACAGTCATCATCAAAATCTGGGGACCAGGACACAAAGGGCAAGCAGATGGATTATCAGAGTATGCAGAAAGGTGTGGGTTTGATTTTATTTTCAAAGGCCCTGAGTTACTATTTAAAGCCTGCCACACACATAAAGATAATCGGGCTGATTTTGCCCCGATTTTCCCCCTTCCGATCACGGACAGACATCGCCCGATTATCTTAAGCTCTTAAGATTATTTTATAAGATTCTCTTGTAGTGTGTGGTGTGTTAAGAGTGAAATTCGGCCGACAATCGGCTTCGAAATCAGTCGGCGCCGATAATCGTAAGTATTAAACATGTTCAATATTTAAGATTATCGGCGGAGAACGTTATGGTGTCAAACGTCTTGTGTGGGGGGGAAGCCGACAATCGGGAGTCTCCAACGTGACGTAATATTGAATTTAACCAATAAAGAGCGAGCTGACTGAACACGGAATTATAACGAGCTATCTCCATGGCTACGATATCCCTGAATACCACCAATATGGCGAAGACAGTTAAAGTTAAGGGATTTTTCAGTTAGGATTAATCCCGAAACCACCATCATGCAGTCGGTATCCAGCTGGTCCTCCATGAGTTTACACCGGTTTACACTCGCTCTTCTTCACTTCTTCTTGTAGTTAGTTCAATGACTATTTTTGGTGTGACTGCCCCCACAGGTCAGTCAGAGTACTACGTCAGATCACGTTTGTTCACGCGAGATTTCTTGCTTGAGGGACAAGATTCTAGTGCGTCTGAAGACAAATCTTTATGTGTGTGGTGTGCTGTGTTTGGAATATCGCAGGACACCACACACAATACGATCAAAACTGTTAATGTAATCTTAATGTGTGGGGTCTCTCACAGATAAAAAATCGGTTGAGATTTATAAAATCTTTATGTGTGTGGCAGGCTTAACGGTGCTCAAATCAGTCCGACAACGACTTTAGGATTTTACTTAATCATTAAAACAACGTCTTTGTTATGTAACATTTTTGTTGTGATCCAGCTTATGAATGGTAGAAAATCATTTAGTTTTTTATGATTTAAGTTTGATTGGCATTTTCTATTAACAATTAATGTTTTAATATTTCAAGGAAGTAAAGCATTTGATCAGTCAATTCACCAGGATCTTTCCAAGGAGGGCCTTTGACAGAAGGCACAGCTGAGCTCTCTCCCTGTACATGCTGTATTTAATTACTGAGACAATGTGATATGGTCTGCAGCGATAGGATATTTTCATCCAAATATTCTGTCTATCATTGGTTTCAGAGATCGAAGATATGAGAGCCCTCATCCGGGTTCTTGAGTCAAGGGTGACCAGTCTTGAGAAGACCCAAACAACGGCAGCTCCTGCACCGTGTGTCCAGGTTAGTCCTTTTGATTGATTAACAAAACTACCAGATCTTTTCAAACGTAGAGCAACATTTTCTAGAACGATTTTCTATGAGCGGTAAAATAGGGTTGTATGTTTCAAAATGCTTCAAATAAGCTGCACAATAGTATGAATCTTTTCCCACAACCCTTATACTGTAACAGTTGTTTCAATAAATAATATTCCTTGATGGCTGCTCAGCAGTTGGATGAGTAAGCCTCTGTGAGTAATTGGAGATGATTCGAAATCAAGCTTTAGTAAACACTTGTTTTATCACCCGAATGTATATCACTGAAAACTGCGCCAAATTTTCTTTAAAGTCTTTGTGCTAGCAAAACCTACCTATTAGCTACTCCATTAAATAAGCTGCTGCGACAGTATTCGTTCGGAAAATATGGATACAAGCTGCAAGTTTGTTGGAAAAATAGGGTACTGTCAAGTGTTTACAAGATGGCAAACTTTCCAATTGACTTATGCTCTCATAACGGCTCACTTCTGCAATTTTAACATACCACTGAAAATCACTTTTAGGCTGCTAAAGTGCAGGCTGCACCACAGAGGAAAGCAGTGGTTGATGAAGACGACGACGATGATGATGACGATGATGACCTGGACCTGTTTGGCAGTGATGACGAGGACGCTGAGACATTGCGCATCAAACAGGAGCGCATCGATGCCTACGCAGCCAAGAAGTCTAAGAAGCCTGCCCTGATCGCCAAGTCCTCCATCTTGTTGGACGTAAAACCTGTACGTGTTTATTTGCTTTCTGGTTCATTTAGGGAAATCTCATATGTATGTTCATGCACAACTAAAATATCTGGAACAACTTGAAATGATTTACTGTCAATATATAGTTGACAGATATTGAACAGTTGACCAGGTATTCTCGCTCTGACAGAGAACTAAAGACACGATTCAGACTGTATTAGTTTCGGGGTATTTCTTCCTGGTACTAACGGACTGACTGAACTCTGGATAGATCTATTCAGGAATCCGGCCATCCATCCTCATTCAATGTGTTTTTGTGTGAGGGGGCAAGTGGGGCAATGAGTTGCTGAGTGATTCAATACGTGGCGCTCAATTTTGATATTGTTGCGGGCCACCACAAATAAATTGTTTCATAAGCGGGGAAACACTGATTCATATTGACCAGCCCATATTTTTGTTCCCCCTTAATCCGTCATTCCACCAGTGGGACGACGAGACGGACATGGTCAAGCTGGAGGAGTGTGTGCGCTCGGTGCAGGCCGACGGGCTCCTATGGGGGGCCTCCAAGCTGCTGCCGGTGGGCTACGGCATCAGGAAGCTGCAGATCAACTGTGTGGTGGAGGACGACAAGGTGGGCACAGACCTGCTGGAGGAGGAGATCACCAAGTTCGAGGACTATGTGAGTAAGCTCCGGCAACGCAAGACACCTTCAGAACCATCTGCAATCACCACGGTTGTAACTAGAAACATGATGGCTAGGTTTCATTTTCATGCATGTACAATACTGTTTAAAGGAACGTGTAGGATTTGAGTGCATAAATAGCTTTAAACTGACAACATATGAACTGGTTGTAATGTCACTTACAAAATGAGACCTTCCTTTTTTTATATATAACCGGGCCTGTTTTGCCAGGAAAAGTGTCATTCTACCAAAAATGCAGTTTCTTTCATATCTTTCAAATTTATTGATTACATTTGTTTGTAATTATTGTTCTCAATGAGAAGGATTTTTTTTATCAGTGCCTTTCTTTTTTGCAAGTGTTAATTCAAATGATCAGATGTTGTGACGCGTTTAATGTCTTTCTCAATACAGATCCAGAGTGTGGATGTGGCCGCATTCAACAAGATCTAAGCATCGTCGCCGTCCCGCTCCCTACTCCACCAAAGTGTTGCTTCTGCTTTCTGCTTGCCTGGTTCTTAATAAAATCCTGCACTTTAAGCACAAAGATCTGGGGTTGGCGTACATTGATTTGATATAATGCCAAATACTCATCCTGTATCATACATTGCAACTGTGCTATAACCATTTAAAAGGGCATAGTCTTAATGTGGAGCCAAGCCCCACCCAGAATCCTGGGTAGAGGGGCTGGGTGAAGGTGGTCCTGACTGTATGCAGGAGAATCATCCCATCTGGAATACTGTAGAAGGACAGAATACCAGCCCTGTAGTCCATATAAACTCCTATTCTGTTGGCACAGGGGACGGCTATGGCCACAGTGTCCTTGTCGTGCTGGAAGGAACAGGCCGAAGGGGAACAGTCGAGACTCCAGGATTTGGAGTTGTGTCCCAGCTTGCAGTCGCTCCCGGCTCCCTCCCTGGCCATGCTTTTGTAACACAATCCCACGGAGACCCCTCCCACTCCGCTCCATTCGACCTCCCAGTAGCAGCGGCCGGCCATGCCCGCCCTACACAGCACCTGGGCCCAGCGGGTGAAGCGCCCCGGGTTCTCTGGGTATGGCTGGGCCTCGGACCATGTGGTCACCCCTCTCCGCCCATCAGACAGGATCAGATATGGGTTGGCTGTGCTGGAGTCCAGTGATAAATCGTGGTTATCTGGGCACAGAAGAGCATATACTCAAAACAGCTTCTGGTCATTTAAGACAATGTGATTTATAAGTGGAATGTATACGCACATTGCAGGAAGTCCTCCCTGGTCTTGAGCTCGGCACTGTGCAGGGGGACCACATCTTTCCCTATTCAATACAATTGTTTGGGTGAAATCAAAGATGCAATCCATGCATTTTTTAGCAATATCTTTTAAGGATCTTGGAAAGTATTACCTTCCACATTTTCGATCTCGATGGAATTTTTATAGGCTTTCCTTAGAGAACCCACTACAAAAAAAAGCAAAGGGCCATGGTTAGCTTAGCCGTGCATCAGTGTATTGGGCTCAAATACTCCTCTAGTTGCAAAGTAAGGAGGCGTACCCTTGTCCGAAACCCGGAGGAGCTCATTCTCACACACCTCTGCCAGCGCTGCCCTGAGCTCCACCAGAGCGCCCCTCATGGACTTGTACATCCGGTATGGAAGTACATCTGTGCTAGGCAGATCCACCGTCTCAGCAGGGAAATGGAATGACTTGCACTTCTACAGAGGACAGAATCAAACACCAGGGTTGTTGGTATGAGAACGGTAATTGGGGGAGTAAGGAAAAGGGCTCCAGAGAATCTGCAACGTGTGATAAGGCCAGGGCCGACGGACTGCGGGGGAAAGTGAGGCAGTCGTGGGGGGGCCCAAGAAAAAAAAAAAAAAAAAAAAATCGAATTATCCACCAGCTCATAGTGTTAGGAGTCGCACATGCCCCCCCCCCCCCCTCAACAATCGTTTTACCCCCCCCCCCCTCAACAATCGAGAGGGGGGGGGGCCCATCAGTACCTCGTGTATAGGGGCCCAGGATTTGGTGCAACGGCCCTGGATAAGGCAAATCTGTATTGGCTCGAGTAGTCAAAGGCATACGGCCGAGGTTGATGAAAATAAGTTGCTACACATTGTGAAGGCAATGTAGCTGATCATGGGTGTTTTGCACTACCATAAAATATTTATTATGTAGCCTATGTATTAAACCAATCCATAATCTAAACCTAAAACCACACACCCCAACCCTGAAACCAAAACCTAAAAGAATCCATGACCCATCAAAGGATCCTGAACAAAGGCATAACCATAGACTATCAAACTAAAGCCTAACCATACGTTTACCACCAGCTATTAGTCCTAGGTTCTTCATACACATCTTCTATTATTCTGGTGCAATACCTGAAGGAATTGAAGATGATCGTCGGTATTGGAGAGCTCCTCCAGCTCAGCACCTCTCCTCTTTAGCTCTTTGGATTCCCTCTCCAGTTTCCCCAGCAGTTCGTCAGTCTCTTGGAGCACGGTCTGCTCTTGGCTTCGGATCAGCTTCCTCACCTCGGAGCGATGCTTCTCGATCAAGCGCGCGAGTTTAGAGAAGGTTCTCTCACTCTCGTCCATCACGGCTTGCGTTGAATGCTGTTTGATTTGCAATGAATTCCCTCACTTCAACGTTATTAAATACAATGGGTCATACTTAAGGTAGCAATTGATATCCCACTATATGCCTAACCGATACATTTCTTAATAATAGCCATTACTGGTCTCGACTTACCTTGATATAATTCACAATATATTTAAGCTCCTTTTTAATCTCTTTATATTTCTGTAAGGATTTAAAAGACGCGTCTGCCAGCTTCCTCTGAAAGAAAACCAAATTTGAAAATAAAAGCATTTTATCTGACCTATATATCACAATAGATCACTGATTTATCAAAATTCAGACCTACATTATATTAAAGATTAAAGTTGACTACTTGAGGCTAGTATTCAATTGGGCAGGACTTACATATTTATAATTATTGAACACAGACTAAACGTCGAGCAGAATTCATGTAACTCATATAAACCACAGCCTACCTCATGCGTGGCTCGCGCCTCGGCCAGCGGCACCGTATCATGGCCCCTGTGTTTATGCCGCACGCACTGAGCACACACACACTGCTGGTCTGTCCAACAGTACTCCCTGAGAACTTTATCATGGTGGCGGCAAAGTTTGTCCCTGACCCGAGCCAAAGGTGTGGTGAGTTTGTGCGCATTCCCTCGAAACTGGTCGTCGTGGACTCCCAAGTGGGCCACGCAGTACGACTCCAAGCAGGCCAGACAGGACTTGACGGCCTCCCTCTTTCTGCTTCCGCTGCAAACTCCGCATAGGACCACCTGCTCTGCTTTGAGCGAGTGCTGCCTGTCAGTTCTTATGTTGCTCGCATGAATCTGGTCCACCACTTCCGAGAGAACGGTGTTTCTACTGAGCGCAGGTCTTGGGTTGAACAGCTGCCTGCACTGTGGACAACCGAAATACCCTTTGTTCTTGTTCCTGGTCCAATAGTCGTCAATACAATCCAAGCAGTAGCTGTGTCCACAGGGAATGGTCACAGGGTCCCGAAGGAAATCCAGACACACTGGACAGCTGAACTGATCTTCTTCGATGGAAATGCTGGTCAACGCAGCCATTTTCTCTCATACAAAACAAACAGGGAAGTGTGACTGTGAAATATGGGAGTGGTGCCACAGGTGACCGACGTGAATAGGTTTCACGGTGAGACATCCAATCAAAAGTAGTTACAGTTGAGGTATAAACAAGTAGGCCTTTGCAAACTGCCGTCAGTAGAGGTAGGAATGTTGCAGGAACATACTGCAACATTTGTTTGCGATCATATACCAAGTAGGCCTACTACAGGACCAGAATAACGATATCGATACCGCTACCAATACCTTTTCTTATTCACGGTATATGCAGGGAATAGCAGTGTTTCATGATTTATGAGGTGAATGCATCATCAAAAAGCTACATCTGAATAATTGTTCATGACTAAATTATCTCTAAATTGTATGCCAAAGGTAAGCAATCATTGTAAGGTGAGTGATAGAATATTATTTATACCGGCCACCTGTGAGAGCTGGTTTTGATAACCAACTGAAGCATGTATTGTAACAAAACATTTTCTTTCCAATGAATGAACAGAGGGCCTATTTTTATTGCACCATTTTTATTATTGTAAAAGGAAAGTGCCAACATGAACAATTATTTTTTAATAAACAAACCGCACACAATTATTTGAGGAGAATAAACCAAAACAATAGCCCTGCTACATACCTATGTACCTGCCACTTCTACACAGTATACTGCTACCACCAAACTACTATATGGGGGCAACTGATTTAGAATATGCTTTAGAGTAAAATAGATGTTGGATAGGGTTGCACGATCAAATGAGAAACACAATTTTCTGGTTTAGAATTTAGATCACGATTCTCTCAAGATTTGTTTTCAATAATAATGTTTATTGTTCTAATTTACCTGATGGGAAAAACAGTATTAGTAATATGATGGTGCCTGATATAAGACCGGCACAACAGAAAGGGAAGACTCCTGTTTTACAGTTTTTTTCAATTGCTTGAACACGTTTTGCAAAATTTGGCTCATTGTGTCAAAACTCAACACACAAGCAAATAAGACAACAACACTGGGAAATAAACCAGTCACATCTATGTCAAATTGAAACCCGGCTATCGAAACCTAACAATTCTTTGTAAAAATGGCACTCTGATGTCAAAATGAAACACACTTGCATCATATGAATACACTTTCAGATCAGCAGCAACACACTGGTCTACTTTATATAAAACACTGCTGTCTTTCATTTTCACTGTTTTTATTCAGTTCCACAGAGGGCACGTTTTCACCACAACCAAAATAAATACTAAATACTGTACATTGCAGGACTGTACATTACAGTGCAGTAAATACAGTTTGAGCAAAAATAAATAAATAAATAAACCCTATTGTACTGTGAACACAGAAAAACATGGCAATTGTGCATGGGTGGGCTTATGGACCCTGCCGTCTGTTGGGGTCTGGCCATAGGATCTCATCAACATCACAAGCAATATTATCTTCCGCTAAGCATCGGGGAAAATATTGCCTTGTGTGCCGAATCCATCCAAGCATTGACCCTATGTTGATGTCTCTGCAGGCCTGTTCCATTGCCTGCAGAAGAGGCATGCGAGCATGAGGTTGGAGGTCATATACGCACCATCTCCAAGCCGAAAATACTTACTTACCTGCACATATTCACGTCGAAGTCCTTTGACCCTGACACTGTTTTTCTCAAATGGGACCCTGTACAATTGCTTCATGGTAATTTGGTGCTTTACCAAGATGCGTCTGATAGTGGAAATGCTCACTCGCTCTATGTTTATTGAATACATCTCTATCTGCAAGTATTTGTTGCTGTAGCTGGTTGAGACGGATTGCATTGTTTGCTCGGACCAGGTCCACAATGGCAAGTTTCTGCTGTTGGGTGAACAGGCGTTGGCGTCCGCCCCCAGAAGGTCTTCTAGTCATTCTATAGAAAAAAGCAACCACGAAATGTTACTGTATTGGTTTGCTTCTTTTTTATAGTACTGTATATAATGTACTTTACTGTCTATACCATAGAAAGTACTGAAACATCTCAATGTAAGTAATCACAAAACTACCACTTTCGTTCAAAAGGGAGCATTAGCCACCCTGCAATACAGTACATGTGATATGGTACAGTACTGCAAATACTCTAGATACAGTCTGAGTAGAGTAGAAAGTAGAGAGTTGAAGACATACCTGTCTTCCAGTCGGAATGTCCTTATTATGGATGAAACTGTGAAACGGCTTAGATTAGGGTGGACTCTCTGCCCAGCTTCCCTCATAGGCAGGCCATGGTTTACAGTATGACATGGTCCACCAAAGTTGCTCTTATGTCATCGGAGATAATGTTCCGTGCACGGCCTCTTCCACCACGTCCTCCTCTATGTCTCTGTCCTCCTCTTCCTCCTCTACCTCTGCCTCTTGCTCTTGCTGCATCCATGCTTGCAAGTTCTCAAAATGGCTTAACTGAGGCCTTTTTGCAGCTGGCTGATTGGTGTTCAGTTTTGGAAGAAAGTGTTTTAAGGTGTGTAAGTAAGTATTCTCAATTAACCAACGTGTTTAGGATTTTGAATAGATGTGTTTTCCCAATGGTACAATGAGACGTCATTTGAATTAAGTGTCTTATGTATGAAATACTGTGCAGTGTGCAGGAGCAAGTGTGTTGCAGAAAGGAGCAAGTGTGTTGCACCATTGCAACTAAAGTGCAAAGCAGCGCTTTTGTTTAAGGAATGGTTACATGTGTTTAAGGTATAGAAACAAAAACTTCAAGTTGTGTTGCTTTGGTCTAAGCATGTGTCTATAGTGTTCAAGCAATTGAAAAAAACTGTAAGCTTAAATGCAACAACTTCCTGAATCAGACACTGAACGTAGAAACTATTAATTTAATTCTCTTGTCTTCTCTTACTTGCACCTTTGAACACGTTTTTTTATGTGTGTTTTCTGTGCGTAAGATGCGGGAAGTATTTAGATATGATTCTTAAAATGTAAACCACAGTCACTATAACAAGTCTTTCCACATTTTGAGGCTTAATGGTGGAGACATGTTCCCCCTCTGAACTGAACACCATTTCTGAAGGGGAGCTTGTAGCAGGAATGCAGGTGTTTATTTTGTGCGACACCTTCCAATTGTGCTGGTGGAAAAGAAAGCTTGAGTTTCTAGTGTAGACAAGCTTATGCTTCGCCCTTTCCCCAAAATATATTTTGTGTTTACATGATTAAACTATAATCGAGTCATTCAACATCCTTTCTGTAGTTCTACTATTTATGAAATGGCCACAATGTAGAAGGGACATTCTGAAACTGGTATTCATCATCATCAACTTTTACTCAAGGTCAATTTAGAAGACAAGATTTAATAGACAACACACACATAAATAGGAATAAAAACATTCCGACCACTTATACCAAAGGTCCAAAGGTATGCATCTTAGCGTACTGCGCTATAACGGGTTCGACAGCAGCATTATAATTTCATTTTTTGAGTCATTCAAGCGACCGGTCCATCTGTACATGAGGTTCCTCAATGAAGCATAAGGTGTTAACTCCTGCATTCATAAAAGCTAATTTGCACTGCTCCACCTTGTTTCTTTTAAGTAAGATTCTAAAACAATCATTGTAAGCAACTGTGCATACTTGATTTTTTTAACTCAGCCCATGGCAGTATAAAGGAGAAGGGTCCAGCTGCAGGCTTGGGCGTTTCCGTCATGACACAAGAACGCCCATTAGGCGTTCCTGGTAGCTTTTCATTGACCAATCGCAAGGTGTTTCGAAAGGCATACTGGGTTTCGCAAGGCATACTGCGAAGCACAGTCGCAAAGCATACTATGCTTTCCTTCCTACGGGAAGGAGATACGAGGTACCACTTTTCAAGAAGGTTAGACTAAAAAAGTATTTTGTCCATCAATCGACTTTGATGCTAAACCGGAGATAGGCGAAGTGGTGGACAATGTGCTCTCGACTATCTGTACCCATGTATGTAAATTTGTTGTGTTTCAATGTGTCATGTCAATGTGTGTAATTCATGTTTTCTGTTTTTACATGCAACGGCTGCTGGGTCGCAAGACAAATTTCAGCACTGCTGACGAATAAAGTTCATATCATATATCATATCATATCATATCATATCATATCATATCATATCATATCTTAATGGCAATACCGACCGATAAAAAACGACAGTGATACCCCTTATATTTTTTTTCATGACGACCAAAGAAAAACGACAGTGTCACCCCTCATGTTTCATTTGATAAAAACGACAGTGTTACCCCCTATGTTTTATTCGATACATTTCGACAGTGTTACCCCTTATGGTTTTTTCATGACGACAGATAAAAAACGACAGTGTTACCCCCTATGTTTTATTCGATACATTTCGACAGTGTTACCCCTAATTTTTTTTTCATGACGACCGATAAAAATAGACAGCGGTACCCCTGTCGACGATTTTGCAGGGATCGGAACCTGAGCTGTTTGGAGGATTAACCTCCGAACATATCAATGTACCATTAAGTAACTGACTAATGTCAACACAATGGTTATACTTGACTTTACAATTCACATGAAATAGAGATATGAGTCTACCAACAGATGACTTCAACCGGACTTGAACCCCGGTCTCCTGGGGGTTAGGCAGAGTACACTCCACTGCACCACTGAGGCGATGACAAAACATAATGATCAATCATCAATAAAGAGGATATACATGACATTAAAATGTATGTGTTTTTCTATTATTTCCCTTATGTTCTTTTCATGACGACCAATAAAAAACGACAGTGTTACCCCTTATATTTTATTTGACAAAGACAACAGTGTTACCCCTTATGTTTTTCATCATGACGACCAATAAAAAACAACAGTGTTACCCCTTATGGTTTTTTTCATGACGACCAAAGAAAAATGACAGTGTCACCCCTCATGTTTCATTTGATAAAAACGACAGTGTTACCCCTTATGTTTTTTTCATGACGACTGATAAAAAACGACAGTGTTACCCCTTATGTTTCATTTGATAAAAACGACATTGTTACCCCCTATGTTTTATTTGATCAATATTGACAGGTTTACCCCTTATGTTTATTTCATGACGGCCGATAAAAAAACCACAGAGTTACCCCTTATGTTTTTTTTTCATGACGACCGATAAAAAACGACAGTGTTACCCCTTATGTTTTTTTCATGACGACCGATAAAAACAACAGTTTTACCCCTTGTGTTTTTTTTCATGACGACCAATAAAAAAAGACAGCGGTACCCCTGTCAACGTTTTTGCAGGACAATGACAATGCAATAGACATGATAGCATTACGTTTCAAATTAAAGATATTGTGTTTTCCACAGAAATTGAGCCGCGGTCTCCAGTGGGTGAGGCAGAGTACACTCTACTGCACCACTAAGGCGGTGAAAATTCATTATGATCAATCATCAATAAAGAGGATATACATGACATTAAAATGTATGTGTGTTTTTCTATTATTTCCCTTACGTTTTTTTTCATGACGACCAATGAAATACGGCAGTATTACCCTTTAGGTTTTTTTCATGACGACCGATAAGAACAACAGTGTTACCCCTTGTGTTTTTTTTCATGACGACCAATGAAAAACAACAGTGATACCCCTTATGTTTTTTTTCATGACGACCGATAAAAAACGACAGTGTTACCCCTTATTTTTTTTTCATGACGATCGATAAAAAACAACAGTGTTACCCCTTGTGTTTTTTTTCACGACGACCAATAGAAAACAACAGCGTTACCCCTTATGTTTTTTTTCATGACAACCAAAAAAAAACTACAGTGTTACCCCTTGTGGTTTTTTTCATGACGACCAAAGAAAAACAACAGTGTTACCCCCAATGTTTTTTTTCATGACGACCAATTAAAAACAACAGTGTTACCCCTTAAGTTTTTTTTCATGACGACCAATAAAAAACGACATATATTTTATTTGACAAAAACAACAGTGTTACCCCATTAGTTTTATTTGATGAATATCGACGGTGTTACCCCTTATGTTTATTTCATGACGGCCGATAAAAAACGACAGAGTTACCCCTCATGTTTTTCCCATGTTGACCAATAAAAAACGACAGCGGTACCCCTGTCGACGTTATTGCAGGGATCCGAACCTGTGCTGTTTGGAGTATTAACCTCCGAACTTATCAATGCACCATCAAGTCGCCGAATAAAGTCAACACAATGGTTATACTTGACTTTATAATTTGCATGAAATAGAGATAAGAGTCCTCCAAAGGAGGACATCAACCGGACTTGAACCCCGGTCTCCAGGGGGTTAGCTCACAGCTCTCTCCACCTCCCACTGATATTTATAATTTAAATATGTCTGTGGTTATATATGACATGCAATAGACATGATAGCATTACGTTTCAAATTAAAGATATTGTGTTTTCCACAGAAATTGAGCCGCAGTCGCCAGTGGGTTAGGCAGAGTACAGTCCACTGCAACACTGAGGCGATGACAATACACAATTCAATCATCAATAAAGAGGATATACATGACATTAAAATGTATGTGTGTTTTTCTATTATTTCCCTTATGTTTTTTTCATGACGACCAATAAAAAACGACAGTGATACCCCTTGTGTTTTTTTTTCATGACGACCAAAGAAAAATGACAGAGTCACCCCTCATGTTTCATTTGATAAAAATGACAGTGTTACCCCTTATGTTTTTTTCATGACGACCGATAAAAAACGGCAGTGTTACCCCTTACGTTTCATTTGATAAAAAATACAGTATTACCCCTCATGTTTCATTTGATTAAAACGACAGTGTGTGAAAAACAACAGTGTTACCCCTTACGTTTTTCTTCATGACGACCGATAAAAAACAACAGTGTTACCCCTTGTGTTTTTTTTCATGACGACCAATCAAAAACAACAGTGTTACCCCTTATGTTTTATTTGATCAATATTGACAGGTTTACCCCTTATGTTTATTTCATGACGGCCGATAAAATAAACACAGAGTTACCCCTTATGTTTTTTTTTCATGACGACCGATAAAAAACGACAGTGTTACCCCTTATGTTTTTTTCATGACGACCGATAAAAACAACAGTTTTACCCCTTGTGTTTTTTTTCATGACGACCAATAAAAAAAGACAGCGGTACCCCTGTCAACGTTTTTGCAGGACAATGACAATGCAATAGACATGATAGCCTTACGTTTCAAATTAAAGATATTGTGTTTTCCAGAGAAATTGAGCCGCGGTCTCCAGTGGGTGAGGCAGAGTACACTCCACTGCACCACTAAGGCGGTGAAAATTCATTATGATCAATCATCAATAAAGAGGATATACATGACATTAAAATGTATGTGTGTTTTTCTATTATTTCCCTTACGTTTTTTTTCATGACGACCAATGAAATACAGCAGTATTACCCTTTAGGTTTTTTTCATGACGACCGATAAAAACAACAGTGTTACCCCTTGTGTTTTTTTTCATGACGACCAATGAAAAACAACAGTGATACCCCTTATGTTTTTTTTAATGACGACCGATAAAAAACGACAGTGTTACCCCTTATGTTTTTTTCATGACGATCGATAAAAAACAACAGTGTTATCCCTTGTGTTTTTTTTCATGACGACCAATAGAAAACAACAGTGTTACCCCTTATGTTTTTTTTCATGACAACCAAAAAAAAACTACAGTGTTACCCCTTGTGGTTTTTTTCATGACGACCAAAGAAAAACAACAGTGTTACCCCCAATGTTTTTTTTCATGACGACCAATTAAAAACAACAGTGTTACCCCTTAAGTTTTTTTTCATGACGACCAATAAAAAACGACTTATATTTTATTTGACAAAAACAACAGTGTTACCCCATTTGTTTTATTTGATGAATATCGACAGTGTTACCCCTTATGTTTATTTCATGACGGCCGATAAAAAACGACAGAGTTACCCCTCATGTTTTTCCCATGTTGACCAATAAAAAACGACAGCGGTACCCCTGTCGACGTTATTGCAGGGATCCGAACCTGTGCTGTTTGGAGAATTAACCTCCGAACTTATCAATGCACCATCAAGTCGCCGAATAAAGTCAACACAATGGTTATACTTGACTTTATAATTTGCATGAAATAGAGATAAGAGTCCTCCAAAAGAGGACATCAACTGGACTTGAACCCCGGTCTCCAGGGGGTTAGCTCACAGCTCTCTCCACTTCCCACTGAGATTTATAATTTAAATATGTCTGTGGTTATATATGACATGCAATAGACATGATAGCATTACGTTTCAAATTAAAGATATTGTGTTTTCCACAGAAATTGAGCCGCAGTCTCCAGTGGGTTAGGCAGAGTACAGTCCACTGCACCACTGAGGCGATGACAATACACAATTCAATCATCAATAAAGAGGATATACATGACATTAAAATGTATGTGTGTTTTTCTATTATTTCCCTTATGTTTTTTTCATGACGACCAATAAAAAACGACAGTGTTACCCCTTGTGTTTTTTTTTCATGACGACCAAAGAAAAATGACAGCGTCACCCCTCATGTTTCATTTGATAAAAATGACAGTGTTACCCCTTATGTTTTTTTCATGACGACCGATAAAAAACGGCAGTGTTACCCCTTACGTTTCATTTGATAAAAAATACAGTGTTACCCCTCATGTTTCATTTGATTAAAACGACAGTGTGTGAAAAACAACAGTGTTACCCCTTAAGTTTTTCTTCATGACGACCAATAAAAAACAACAGTGTTACCCCTTGTGTTTTTTTTCATGACGACCAATCAAAAACAACAGTGTTACCCCTTATGTTTTTTTTCATGACGACCAAAGAAAAATGACAGCGTCACCCCTCATGTTTCATTTGATAAAAACAACAGTGTTACCCCTTATGTTTTTTTCATGAGGACCGATAAAAATGACAGTGTTACCCCTTATGTTTTTTTCATGACGACCGATAAAAAACGGCAGCGTTACCCCTTACGTTTCATTTGATAAAAAAGAGTGTTACCCCTCATGTTTCATTTGATTAAAACGACAGTGTGTGAAAAACAACAGTGTTACCCCTTATGTTTTTTTCATGACGACCGATAAAAAACGGCAGTGTTACCCCTTACGTTTTATTTGATAAATATCGACGTGTATCTGTAGTAATGCTATTAAGGGATCAACCCGCCATACCCTAGCCGTCAGTACAATGTTCAGAAGCACAGATTATTATAGATATCTCTTCGCTTCATGCAATGTTATTACTATATCTGCAGTTTTGTGCTAAAACTTGTCATTCCAGTTCTTTTAGGGCCGAGGTAGCCCACATGTGCGCCAATGACAATCTAAGTTAATGGAGAGGAATTCCACAAAGAAAAAAGAAAACAGCCATTTCAAGTCATGTTTGTGATTTCTTTTATTTGTGCCTTACAAATAACGTCACATTTGTCAGAAAATACAAATATTTAACTTGATCACTGCCCGATCGGAACGGATGATGAGTATAATTAAAAGCATAATCATAAAAAAGAAATACAACTTATCAATATTAATATTCTTCAAATTAAGGTTAAATAAAACTGTGCCAATGGTAATACATGGTGAATATGTATTAATTAAAGAGTAAAATCAGATACCAACCAATTATTGCAATCCATTCAACTTTCACGTGGCGTTATGCTCTCTGTAACATTAGCTGATGTGCCTGTGGAACTGATCTTCTATCCTCGTATCAAAAAAACATACTTTGGCCAACTGCAGCCGGGTCCATGTACCGTAGTATCCCATTGAACGAATACAATTTAATAAATCAAAAAATATAATACGTTGTGTAAACTATAGGGCAGAGTAAGGGGAGATTCAACCCCAGGAGCTGTGGGTGTCCTGCATGGTCTTGTGAAATTATAAAGCTGTCCCGGTGCTATTTTCTCCGCGGGTGGGAGCGTCGCTGCAAATGTCTTTGTCTAGAGCCGGAGGAAAGCTTGGAACCTGAGGGGACAGAGACTTGGGTCAATCAAGACGGGAGAGAGCTCAAAGGATACGGCTGGCTTCATCTGATGTTTTTCGTGCATCGACATCCTTGATGAAACAACCGAGATCAACCATTATTTTCTCTTCCTCGTTGCCTCCCTTCCTCTCCCGACAAAGTTCATATTGTATTGGCCAATAAGCAGGTATACTGTGGTGACGTCAACTTCAATTGTTTTTTAAAACTACATTGAAAGAAGTCACTGTTAATAGTTAATGCTTGCGGGCAGAGGAAAACCTAAGTTGCTTTCCAATTGACTCACTGGGGATGTCGATATTGGTTTACCAAAAGGCACGACCCCTTTGCCGTCCAACAGATTGTTGAAAGACCTCCGTAGGGCGAATTGCACCATATTTTAGAGTGAACACTGGAACGAGCTCCCTGCCGATGTCAGAACCGCAGGCGCTCACTTCCAAAAAAGACCTCAACCCCTCTTATGCACTAATTGTAGGTTGTACGTCCCGGGCACTTAATGTACGTACTTATTGGATGTTGTACCTCCTGACACTTAAAAATATTACTTAATGTGTATCATCTTATCCTAGCTAGCTTTGTTGTATACAGGGAATGGGTTGACCTTACAATTGTTTCTGCTCGGCACTCGGTTTTATGAACATCCTTACAGTACCGACAGCGGTATATTGTTTCTTCTTCTTCTGACCAATGTTCTTATTATAAAGTCTCTTTGGATAGAACCATCTGCTAGATGCCCTAAATGTAAATGATGTCCATGATACCGCGGGCCGATGTGCATGCTGCTTGTTTTACCGCCTGACTTACCGAATGGTAAGGCGAAGCCACCGAACGTGGAGAGGGCAGGTCCTGGAGAGAGGAAGGGGTTCAGTGGGCCCACGGGTGCTTGGTCTAGCCCAGGTGTAGGAGGAAAAGTCGCTGAAAAAACAAACACTGTTTGTTTGGGGTCAGGATAACCTCCCAACCCTATTGAAATTAGAGGGGTGTGGGCAACGGTTTTAATAATTAACATACCTAGCAGCTATTTCAATGTTTAAATTAGGTCAAAATATATATTAAAAGTACTACCTCCTGATAATTACCAGTTGGTAATATAATAAACATGAATAGTCTTACAGTTACAATATCTTTTTCTAATCTAGCGATTCCTCATCCAGAATAGTGCACCTGTAGCCTGGCTCCGCCCGCCTAAGTACTTCCGCATATTTTGAATTTCCCTTCAGTACTAAGTCTGGGTCTGTGGTATGTTAGTGGGTTTTCTCCATCTAAATTTTCTGCGTCAAATCATCAAACAGAGGGAGTGGCTGAGATCAATGACGTTAAAGTCAGCTCTCGTTGACGGACATCTTCACGCACGGTGTTTGGTTTGTTTACAGCCTGCACGCCACGCGACTCCCGGCCAAACGTTAGCGATTGGTTATGGCAGATCCAGAGTCCAGAGATCCAGAGGACCAGGCTACTGCACCTGTGGTATTTCTCAAATCCTCTTGAACAGCACTATTGCTGCTGTGCAATGTCAGTGACACTTTGCACAGTGAACAAACCCCCTTTTTTGTTTGATGATCATTTTAAGTAGTCCTACTGGCATACGTTCCAAGACCTGTGTCTTCTGAAGTCTCTCGCAAACAAGTGGAACCAGTGAGTGGATCCGAAACAATGTAAATAAATTATTTTCTTTTTTTTTGTTGAATGCAAGCCTTTCTCAGCATTATTTCGGTTTATTGTCTTCCTTGCTGGAATAACAAACACACACACTTCATCGACTCACTTGGGGTTGCATCCATGTGGACACTTGTTTGGGCGTTGAGCTGCTCTGCTTCCAGGTCGATAGCAGGAATGGGAGAGTCCACGATAGTCACTTCTCTTACTACAAGTGGAGACACACCCATGCATTAGGCTGGAAATCCCAAACAACCTGTCAATGACTATTAGTTTGTTTATCATTATTCAATTGACCTCTCTCGAAGATGCTGCTGAAACCGCCCTGGCACACTTCCGTTAGCAGAGAGTTGAAGTCGTTGACAGCCACCATCACCAAGCCAAAGTCCAGGTTGGGGTCAACAATGATTGAGGGTAGACCGCCGGCAATAGGGGTAACAGTCTGGCAGCTCTGAAACAAAACCAGGGTGAGTCCAGCAGTTTTGGGGTTGAAAAAGTCTTAAAACTACCGTTGCAAAAAGTGTAAAAGGTTCCATGTGTCAATAGGTATCCATGTCTCCCTCTTTTACAGGTATGTGCAAGAGAGTGAGTGGCTGAGGGACTGGGTGTTAAACACTGTTATTTGATGGCATTTATGCTGAACAATGTTAATACGCAATACTAAAAGGCTATTCATATTGTTAATAATACAGTAATAACAATAATGCAACCATCCAGCAGAGAAGGAACCCTCACCCGTAGAAACTGGACGTGATCCTCGGTGTGAGAGAGCTTATCCAGCTCGGCCTCTCTCTTCTTCAGCTCATTGGTTTCCTTCTCCAGCCTCGACAGCAGCTCCTCAGCGTGGCGAACAGCGTTCCTCTCCTGGACCCCGATGAGCTCCCGCACCTCGAAGCGCTTCAGCTCTATGGATCGGATCAGCTCCGTGAAGACCTTGTCGCTCTCCCCGATGGCTGCTCGAGTAGACCGCTGGGGTGGGAGGTGACGACGGGGTTGACAGCAAAATAGGACAAAAATAGTTCATTTTAAAGTTTAAGATACTCTATTATTAGTGAAGTGTCATAAATATATTGTCTATTGGTTCATCTATCTGAACCAGTACCGAGGAAAAGTCAAGATGGGCATAATGGATTTGTATTTATTTTAGTATTTGTATGAAGTCACTTACTGTGAGAGACATAATGGCTTGTCTCAGCTCCATGGCTTCCCTCTCCCTCTCTTGGATTTTAGTTTGAGAGTGTCGCTTCTCCTCACCAAGCTGAGTCTGAATGAATCAATGTAAACATAGCAGTCTGAGTATTTTTTATCTTTGGCTTGACACAATCAACAGGTTCCGTTTCGATCAATAAAATATAAACCATAACTACCTTCTTTTCTCGGATTTCCGTCTCAGCTAGAACTGTATCGTGTCCTTTATGTTCATCTGTCAGACAAAGGTAACAAATGCACTGATTGTCGGTTCTACAGTAGACCTCTAGAAGCTTGTCGTGTTGGGGACATATGGTCTCCTGTAGTTTTTCCGAGGCTGCAACGAGCCTGTGCTTCTTGAAGGCTGCAGACTCGTAGTGAGGCTTCAAGTGAGGCTCGCAGTAGGAGGCCAGGCACACCAGACACGATTTAACCGCTTTGTTTTTTCTGCCCGTGCAAACGTCACACTGCACATCTTCGGGTCCGGCGAAGCTCTCTGCGGCGGGCGTGTGTGTGGTCTGGAAGCGAGTGTTTTTGAATCTTTCCACGACGTCCGCCAACATCGTGTTTCTGCCGAGCAGCGGCCTCGGGTTGAAAGACTGCCTGCACTGGGGGCAGCCATAAACCCCGAGATATTCGTCCTGGTCCCAGTAATGCTTGATACAACCCGAACAATAACTATGCCCACATGGAATAGTAACTGGATCCCTCAACACGTCCAGACATATTGAACAGTTAAACTGGTCTTTATCGAGAACAACTCCAGCTTGGGCCATCGTTGAAACGCAGACGTTGGAGCAATTTTGTTTTTTAGAGACCCTGACAGCCGGAGCTTTGTTTACAGGAAGTGAACGCAGCGAGCTTGTAGTCAATGGCGGGCGTGGCTAGAAAAGCTAGTGAAAATAGTCATCGAGAAACCCTGAACCTTGGAGTTCAAACAAATATGACGAGAAGTGTCGGTATTTTTTTGTTCATGATACTTTCCAGCTTTCTCTTTATTGTTTCCCAACCAAGTCATGTGACCAAATGCTCACACATAGCCCTGTCCAGTAGATGGAGACATTAATCCATGTACAAAGGGGAAGAGAAGTTTGAATAAAGGAAACATGTTTTCACTTTTTATTCATGCCACTCAAAATTAAAACCCTAAGATGCACACCAAAGGCCACACCTATACAGTATACACCTGAGGCCCAAAGAACACAACCAACTGGTAAAGCATTTAAAAGGCATTTTAATAATGAGCATACACCGTATAATCCTATATTTGGATCTCTGAATAATTTATCAATAAATAACAATCAAAAATACAATTATTTCCACATTCCCCCTCTCAGAATTTAAACAAGCTGCACTCAGTAAACTCATGAATATGAACAGATAAGACAAACATACATATAATATGGGATAGAAATACAGATGATTCTCTCATGAGGAATGATACATTATTTTGGTCACAAAAAAAGTAGTCAGGCTCGAGATTGTATAAATTTGTCATTTGAGTAATGTAAAATATGCAATAATATAACATCTTAACGTGTTCCAGTTTTATGCATCGACAGATCCAGCTGATTGATAGTCAAGCTCCTTCACACAACCTGTGCTTAAATACCCTTTTGTGTATTCATCTTAAACCTAATCTATTAAACAATCCCTCAAGATAACTCACAAATTGCAGTCTTTCACCGTGGGATAACCTGTGCAAACTGTAAAAGGAAAGTGTCTATATAAACATATTAGGTACTTCAAGTATCAGATCACACCCCAATATTTGAAAAAAATAAGACTTTTTTTCCTAGTATGAATGGTTATCGTAAATTTGGAAATCTTCCGCTACTCGTGGGAAACAGGCACAAATAAATCATTCCCTTTGTATGAAAACATGCATTGATGTCATTGATATCTAAGGTTCCACATGCGTATCTAAAGCCATGATGATACAAATTGCTAAACATCCCCTGTTTTCTGCAATCATTCTTGCATTCCTTATACTTTTGGTTCCTTAAGGAAGGCTTTACTTTTGGCCTTCTTCAATACTCAGTCAAGACAGTCATTTAATAATATGGAATAAATTAAAATTAAAAAGGATCATACATCACTGGGTGAAAAAACAAATGAATTATATATATAGCAACTTAACTACATACTTTCCTAGAATGAGAATGTTTCATTGCATGTGCGTATTCACGTCAGTGTGCAAACAATATGCTGGGAATGAGGCTTCCTGTCCTCGGGACGAGACTCACTCGTCTTTCTTCTCCAGGCCGCTCTCTGCTCTGAGAGCCTGGCTGCTGGCTGAGATGTAGTCTAGCCAGTGTTTGAGGTCCTCAGGAAACTCTGGACATGTGATCTGCACACACACACACACACACACACACACACACACACACACACACACACACACACACACACACACACACACACACACACACACACACACACACACACACACACACACACACACACAATAAACAAACTAAAAAGCATGGACAGAACACAGGATAAACCTTGGTTTCTCAATACACCTACCTTTCTTTTGCACACAAACTCTATGATTTGCTCGGGGCTGCAGCGCACCACGTTCTGCCTGCAGAGCATGACCGCTGAGATGAAGCCGTCCCTCTTAGACACAAAGCGCTGTTCCAAATAAAAGGCCTTCTCATCCCAGCCAATGACTTTGGTCCGGATCTCAAAGGGCTCGCGGAACGCCAACGAGCGCCGATAACGGATAGTGGAGGCCCCCACCACCATCCGCGCCCCCAGCCTGTGTGAGGCCATGAACAGCCCATTTCGCATGTAATGGTGGAACCTGGCAAAGTCACACTCCCTCAGGTAGCGAGAGTTATTCATGTGGCCCATGTAGTCCAGGTCGTGGGGCAGGACCTGACCATCCACACTTTGTTCGGCCATAATATCCCCTATTCGGGGTTGAAACCATGCCTGGAAAAAAACTTGGGCCCCTCGCAGGAAGTACCAAACATCTACTGTGCAGAAGAGCAGCAGGAGAGCACCCACCAACAGCAGGAACATGTCTCTGCAAGGAAGCAAGCAAGCCAATGAGAATTAGCATTAAATGCCAATAGCATAGAACATTATGGCCAGCAGGCATTGTAGCAGCATCCTTATGAGTGTTATATGTCGAAGTGTGTTTATATTTTAAAGTTCGGACGGGGATGCATTTGAAAATTGTTCTGCTCTGAACACTACTGTATTATTAAATACTACAATAAAATGCAGCTTTGACCTCAACAATAACATCGTGGAATAACAACAGTAAAGTATAACCTACTCGTTTGTCTAATTGATATGTGAACACACCCGAGACCCAATAAAATTATGGATTCGTGCCATCACCAATTTCAACCTTGAGGATATGGACGCGCTGCAACAGGATCCTTCTGTAACAACCCAATCTGTTAGCCGAGCTAGCTCCCGTTAGCCGGTGGCGTAGTCGCCACTGATACTAAGAACGAGCAGGTGCTTACGCCTTATCCTTCATTGTTCACTTCGGATATAAATAATACGAGCGACACGTGGAATAATCTAAATATTTCACTTACTATGTCTTCGGAAAAAAAAAGTGCTACCATGGGATGCGCTGTCAAAATGAAGAAGCCGGTAGATAGAGAAAGCTTCCTACTTCCGGGAGAGGCAGGCTTGGACAGAACGTCAGCCTTCATTAGATAAACGAACCGCTTGCATTTCTGAAGGTCTAGTGGGTTTATACCTATCACTTAGTTTAAACTGTAGAGTTGTTTAATTATTTTTCGTATATGTTATATCGATATTCTTGTGAATGATGTAGCCTACTCGGACAACTGCATTGACTTAATTTAATTATTAATATCACCAAAACATAGGATACACCTACCACTGTTGAGCATATCTATAGTGTTCTCAGTCGATTTCATAAAGATTCTGACAATACCATAAATATATTATATGTACACATGTATTTCATACTTGGCCCTTTTGTGTTAATGTTGCTGTTGAAATAACTGGTTTAAAGTGGAAGCGAATTATTAGTTCTGCTGAGGGATGCAAGTAACCTATTCACATTGATTCCCACCGTGACCCTGTTTTCGTCTCTATCCCATCATTGAGCCCATCCTATCTGCATTAATCCACAAGGTTTAAAAGTACTTTTCTTTCTTCCTACCCATCTGAATCCCTCAGCTCATTAACCACCACCTCTCAAGCTCCACCTTTACCAGAAGTCATTCATTAAATCATAATCCTATCAATTTTGTATTCTTGTTGTCAACAAATATCATTTCAGGGATGTTTGATCTCATGAATGCTGACAGTAAAAGAAGCCTGTGTTGATTCCAAGAAAAAGCTTTTAATCAAAAGATAAGGCACAACTGGGTTCACATTGTAGTGTCACACAGAAGCCCCACGGCTGACCACGTCCAACCGCAGCTACATCTCCTTTTCATAAGAGAATGTTGGCTCACAAAATAGCTGGCGTAGAAAAATTGGTCTCCTTTTCCAAAAAGCGTTGATGGCCTGCTTCACTTGTTTTTGTCCTCCAGTCCCCCTTCTGCTCTGAGGGCTTGGCTGCTGGCTGAGATGAAGTTCACCCAATGCTGAAGGTCTTCTGGAAACTCAGGGCACTCGACCTGCAATGAAAACGCCATCAGGAGTTACAGCTGCCACGTCGGAAGCAAAGAGAATCAGAGATATCAGCCTCGATAACTAAAAAAAAATAAAATAAAAACGGTGCAGGGGACATACCTTCCTCTTGCATAGATGCTGCATGATCTTGTCGGGACTGCCTCGGATGATGTTCTGCCGGCAGTACATCACAGCACACACCAGCCCGTCCTTAGTGGAGACAAACCTCTGCTCTAGGAAAAAAGACTTTTCATCCCACGTGACGATGCGGCTGCGCAGCTCGAAGCCCTCTCCGATACAGAGGGCCCTCCGGTAGCGGACCGTGGTGGCCCCCACCACCATGCTGGCCCCCAGGGCTCGGAGCGCCTTGAACACACCGTTGCGCATGTACAGCGAGAAGCGGGCAAAGTCACACTCCCGCAGGTAGCGGGCGTTGTTCATGTGGCACATGTCGATGTCCCGGGGGAGGACGCGCCCCGCCACCACCTGCTCGGCGGTGACGTCCCACACGGGGGTCTGGAACCAGGCCCGGGTGAGGACGGCGGCGGCCCGCAGGAAGTACCACACGTCCAGGCAGGAGAAGAGAGTGAGCAGGGCCACCAGGACCCACAGCAGCCACCACATGGTTCTGGGGGAGGCAGGAGCACAAGGGCATGAGACCGGACGGCACATTGGATGGTTGGGGAAGAGTGGAACAGGAAGGAAGGACAGGAAGGACCCAAGAAGGTGTCGGTTTACCGGAGTAGTTGCCAAGAGGGGGTTCAAAAGGAGAATCAGTTCATCAAGACACCTACTACTACCATCTACTACAAGCTACCCACTAACTCACTAGCCAATACTGGGCTGAATGGCTGAAACAGGGAGCTTTAATGGGCTTAGGGGCTGCTGTGTTGTATAATGTGAGCCTGCGAAGGCATTTCAGACTATAGGGATGATTAAGGAGAACACAAAAATATATAATATACGGCACGCCTACTTTACACTCTGGACCATACCATGGTTACATTAACGGTGTGCAGATATGAATGTACTTGTCCAATCATGTATACCCTAATTGACTACATTTGAACCACAATTATCAAAGAATATAGATTGAAATATTTGTTCCACCACGATGATCCCAACGTGTGTTGTCTGGTTGTCTTCCCTCCTATGCAGAAGACCTGAGGAGTGTTGGCTAGGGTACGTACGAACATTGTTGTTGTTGCTGCTGCTGCTTCCCCACAATTGACTCGCTCGCTGCTCTAATAAAGAAAATATTGTTACCTATATTTTGTACCTATAATCTTGTTGGCTGTTCTCGAAACCTCCACCCGGTCTATAGTATGGCTCTCACGAGTCACAGTCTCGACTTATTGAAGTTGGATAGCTGTTACCACTCTGTAAGCTATTCAACAGGTTTGGCTGGTAAATCAGGTACTGCCATTGAACAAGTCTGCATCATCGAAGAAAACTGGCTACTGAACACAGTAAAACATCCTACTTTTTTGCTGCGAAACGAAATAATTCAGATTGATATTTGATATATTTCCATAGGCTCAGATACGAAATAATGAACCCTTGGAACTAAATGGTACGTTTACTGGGACTGCACATTGGTAGTCTTAAGATACAAAATAAAAAAGGCAAAGGTCCGAGATGTCTGCACGACATTATTCATGGATTATGTGAGGGGTTTAAAATTAAGGAGAACGAACGAACATTACTTGCATAGCCTACATATAGTTAGATACTCTGTAACCGATAGGTCCTGCATGTAGCTACCTCAGGTTGTTTTACCAGCTCACAGGGGGACGGAATGGAACAGTTTACAAAGACATTTAACCAACATGGCAACGAATAATGTCCTATAGGTGTGTCAATCATACTACTTACGTCGTATCTTAAGTCTTAACTCCAGTGTTTTTCTATCTGTTGACACATTACAAAGTTACCGCAGTGTCCACGTTCCATACGGGATTTGCACGGAAGAATTCCGGTGCGTAGGAACCCCAATGCACGCTTTTAATTGGCCGACGAGTTCAGCGTCATGCGTAAGCAAAATAATGGTTTGTACAAAATTATACCTGTGTTTGATAAGTAGCGGTGCGGAACATTATTATTTTTTATAGGATTTGTGTAGACTACTTTGTTTATTTTTGTAGTTTGACAACATGAAGCAGAACTAAATCGTTGCAAACGTTACTTCATTATAGTTACATACACAAATCTGCATTTGCATGCAAACTTGAGTTTATATGTAAAAACATCAAGGTAGGCCTACTAGGAATTATAAAGGCATTATTCAGTATCCAGTATTCTGATGAGATGTAGATGTGTCATATTCTGAAGCTTCCAAAATGAACAAAATATTGGAGGATTGAATGAGGCACGCATTTCAAATCACATAACTATTTATTTGACCAACAATATCGGTTGGTTAAGTGATAATAACAACATGCTGGTATTGGAGCATCCTACTCAGCGTTGATGATCATAACAATATTACAAAGAACAAGGATAAACTGTTAATGAGTATAAATGAATCAAACATGACTGAAAGATTATAGAATTCCCAAAACATTTGTTTTATAACAAAACAAGATTATTTAAAGAGTACACAGGAATCAAACATGACAGAAGGCATAGAGAGGCCTCACATGTTCAATGTTTTCACATGGAATGAAGAGACACTGCATTTTTGCATGAGAAATAACAATAAACAAGGGCATGTCTTACAAATGAACATTCATACTGATGACCAGTAGTAGTTCCGCATTAATGTCTGCGTTAAATAGCCCAACTACAGCTTGTTCCTCATCAGACTACAGCAGGTATACTTGAAAGATAACAAAAAAAAGAGAAAACATATTTTTTTATAAGCAACAATAATGTGATTAAACTGTTACAATGAGATGCTCTGTTTTGGTGATGCTTGTCAACAGAAAAAAAACACTCTCCATGACCGATTTCTTCTGAACTAGTGATAAACAAGGCACATTTAGCCTAACGTTTCAAGGCCCTGCTGGTTGAATCTGACGAACCTTGTGCTCCCTCACCATTTTCTTCATATCTCGATCTTGTTGAAGGTCACTAGTCTGGAGTGGACGTTTTTTCCCCATTTGTGGATCAAATGGTTTTCTAAAAGAGACAACATTTTTATTTGACAGAACACAGGAATGCTAGTCTACAAATCAAATCAAACATGAAAGAAAGGCTACAGGCTGGTGGTGAAAACTAAGGATAATTGAACTGATCAATCAAATTCATCCAGGGAAAAGCATCAGGAAAATAATATCATTGCACATTACATTAAAATACTCGAGAGGAAAATGTAGACCGTACGTTTTAAGGTGCTCCTCGATGGCCTTACGCTCGTATACTGTCCCATACTTTGTTTTAACAGGATCAACAAATATCCTCTTGCTGAGTAGACATTTCAGATGTTGGGGTGTGTTCTTCGGAACAGAACTCCGACCGACCAATTCCTTATAGGGAGAAGTAATAAAGCAGTTTGATGTTTTATTCATAAGGTGTAAGGCCTGTGGCTCAGAAAATGTGGCATTTACTTGTGAGGCTAATTCAGTAATACCTCTTGACATAAAAAAAAAAAAACAAGAACTCACAAAAACATATGAACAAATGTCCACTTTGTTTATTTGTTTTGAATGTTGGCGCAAGATGTTGGACGCAATGTTTTAATATATCCTTTAGTTCATAGAATCCTTAATATAATTGGGTAAACTCACCCGCTCTTTGTCATTGAAGGACTTGGCTGCAGTTTTCGCGGTTTGTTCCTTGGCTTCTTGTTCATACTTGTCCTTGCTGGATAGGAATTCCTCAGCCAAAATGCTTACAATGGAGAACAATTGTATACAATTGTAACACATCACATAAAAGCATACTCAGGTAAATTAGGTATAGGTAAAATAGTTTCGTAAGAGGTAAAAAAAAAAGAACATGCCCATATAATGACTAATTCTACAGAATTTGGTCTGCCTCTCATGTCAACTTGATGGAAACCATTCAGCATGGTCAGCATCATATAGAAAGCAGTAAAATACATTTTTTTCATTCAACGCCAACTTGAAGAAAACAAAGAAAATATGTAAACATCAACTAAATTTAGTTTTACCAACGCTAGAAGATCCCACCTGTCTAGTGGGTCTTCAGCCTCAGGGGCGATGAGCAGTCCATAGATGGCGTCCAGGATCTCCCTCATGGTGACATGTGCGTTGTAGCTGCGGTCAAATATGTGGTGACATATCCGTCCAGAATTGTTGATGTTGCAGTGGTACACCTTTACTCATGTTAAGATTATGGCACTGGAAAAGTTCTGTTTATTTGTTTCGTTTACTGGCTCTTTCGCAACGATTCTTCAAATGTATGGATGATGCATTGTAATCAAATAAGGATACATGTGTGAAGAAGCGGATTGTAGGAGGTTTCACTGGGTAATCCTTGTCAAACTGACAGTACAGCTCAAAGACCCCCTTTTCATAAGGTGTGTCAGGAGGACCCTGCATCAGAATCTTCCAAAACGCTATAGAAAGTTAGAAATCACACATCACACAACAGTTAGGAATCCGACATATCGGTTAGGAATCAGAAATCATGACTGTTATGCATTACTTAGAAAGCTTGTACACAGTTGTTGGAGCCATTTCTGCTGTTTATGATTTATTTGTGATATTTATATTGTTTGGTAATTTCTGTTATTTTGGAATATTGTAAGTATCGCGATCTAGATTCTGATGTGATGTTTGGTGTAGCCTGTGTCACGGGGTGCTTAGTGTTGGGCACCGATTGGGTGTCTAAGCCCCCCCCCCTTCTTGGGGATTCACCTTTACTTCCAGGTAACAGGCGGCGGGTTGTTTGAATGGGTTGGCGGGTGTAGAAGGACAGTTTTTGACCGTGGTCTATATCGTGTTTGTTGTAAACCCTAAGTTGTGTACAATAAAAGCTGAAACTCGAAATACTGAACTCGCGTACTGAACATCTATCTACCCTCGTCAAAGTGGATCCATGCAAAATCGCGCTGGATGCCACAATACAGTTCATGTATAGTAGGTATATTAGCCTGATGAAGATCCCTAGCGATCGAAACGTTGCTGCTATTAAATCTACTTCTGGAGCATTAAAACAGTGTACATACCCTCCTTTCTCTTATATTCAACACAATTGAGTGTCTAGCACCTTTGGATTACTTTTGGATGTGAGCACCACTCCTCTTTTTAGGTGAAAGATGATATAACTATAGTGGGCATGATTGCAACTTACTGAAGTCGGACTCGGAGGGGAAGATGGTGAAGTAGGGATGAGGCTCACAGTGCAAGCGTCTCAACTCCTCTAGTATACGTTTGTCCTTCTCCATCAAGGGGGATTTCGTAGATTCCTGAATCTTCTTTTTTAATGCACTGTGGTGAAAGAAGTCTGCGTTTAGTTCAGTAGGGGAAGCCTGTCAGGGGGAAAGTAACCACAAGGCACGGGGTGGGGGGGGGGGGGGGGGGGGAAGCAATGTTGTCGGCTAGTTTGGACATACTCCTCTGTCACGGTCACTTTGTCATTGAACTTGCTTGGCAGAGTAGTCTCAGGGAGGTCATCGTAGCCGTGTTGTGCAAAGATGCTACTTAAAACACTCTAGTGGACAGAACATTTAAAGAAAAATGAAAGACAACCATTAACTAATGAGAACAAATATGAATGTTAGGGTACTGCAAGTATTGCAACTCACCTCGCTTGTGATGGCGGATGGATCTAGTTTTTCCTTAGGTTTTCGCATTTCCAGAGAGAGAACCGTTTCAATCTCAAAAAGTCTAAGGCCATCTCTGCTCGTTTCGGGCTTGAAACAACAACCTCCTAATCACAGATTTAGTATTAATACATTGAATATATGCTATGTTTTGACAGAGGTTGATGGCTAATGAAAGGAGAAGCTCTACCTGTGGCATTGCTGATACCGTGAAGTGTGTGGTTGTCTACATCTCCGAGCAGGATGGAATCCACAACGATGTTGGATTCAATCAGATTTATTGCAACAGTTTCAGTTCTTGCCATCGACCTGTATGAGAAATGAGCCACACGGCAATACAACCCAAGACAATGGTTTTAAAACATTAAATTCCATCTGCAGTAAATAGACCATACACATCTATATGAACACTATATCAACTAAGTATAGATTAATATAGTATAGAAACGCTCCTTGTGCATGTAAGAATTTAATAAATGAAACAAAGTTTGTGGTTGGTGCTTGACCTCGCATGAAGGTTGTGAGAAAGCATGGTCACATCACATTTATGGACTAGATAAGGTAATTTGCACACAAATAGTAATTTACCCCAAATCATTTCCATCCGTGAGACATATGATGCGGAGTCTACATTGAGGGAACATCTCCTTCACTTTGTTCAGTTCTTTGACTCCACGTTTTAGGGCATCGTACAGAAGAGTGGATCCACTTGGTCGTAGCTCACGCAGATGTGCCTGTGGTTACAGTCAGGTCTAGTTTATAGCTGCCTTTCGACAAGTTACGGTGTCCCAGAAGGGCCTCATTTGTAAATTAACTATGTTCGCATTACAATTATTGAACTTGAAATTGTTTATTCTTTCCTCATTGAGGACTGTTACATTTCACATAGATGTGATTGACAGGCAACCAATCACAGAATGTCCTGTCACAGATTGGCCGGCAGAGATCTAAAATCTAAATTGGCTCGAAACAGATATTCTCAGCGTGTTTTCGCTCGCTAATTACAGAAAAAACATTGTAATTTCTGAAGGTAAATGTTAGCGAAAAACATGTCTGTAGAAACTTACCTTGAATTTTTCCAGAGTTTCAGTAAACGTATGTATGACGGTCACTTTTGAGCTGAAGCTCGCAAGGCCAATCACGTGATGGAAATCATAGGCCATGGTCCTTGTTGCAAAACTGTCAAACAGCTCCTTCACAGCGTCCATCTTCTTCATTTTCAGTTCACCATAGCATTCCTCCTCCATGGAGGAACTGGTATCCATCAGCACCTACAAGACATATCCATGGCAATACATATTGTACCAGTACTGCCGTGTATACAAGTCATTACTGTACTATTAGGTACTATTACTATTTATGCAGACGACTTAATCAAAAGCAACAAAAGCATTTAATTCCGATGCATGACTGAGCTAGCAGGTACGAGGACTATAATCACGTTGAAAGGACAGGTCGTTTTCAAGCCAAGTTTAAACTGGGTTAAAATTGTTTTTTAGACTGGAGAGACTGGATGGAAAATCAACAGTTCCTTCCCCACAAAATCCTTCAAAAAATTGCACGTTTTAAAGATAGACCTTACCAGTATTGCTTCCTTTGGAGTCCTGCAAGTAATAAATGTTCGGTCATCTGAATAATTACCAGTACTGTATGAAAGAAAAATGCAAAGCAGGATAGTATTATTTTCGTTATTTTATTTTATTTGTCATCATTTGTTTTTGTTTCCTAAATATTGTCTCTATACAATATAAGTGGGCACAGCAATTAGTATTTAAGTGTTCAGTTAAACCTGCCGTTGCCAAAATTTGAGAGATGCAAACAGAGAGAGAGAGCAATTAGACGGCAAGACTTTGAAAATAAACAACCCCCAAAATACCCACTCCTTCTCAGCCCCCTCCCTCCTGCTCATGTGTCCAATTTGAATAGTGTTGAGTGACAGGCAAGATGAAACCAATCATGAAAGAGGGCCACTGATTGGCAAGGAAATCTCAAATCCAAGGCCGGTGCAGTCAACTAGAACAGATATTCCCCAATAGCATTTCACTAATAGCCAACGGATATTATATATATCATTGAGTGCATTTCCTACAAATTACACAGAAATAATAGCTATTAAATAACCTGGTTACCTACAAAATCTTTACGAACAGCAAAAAGGACAGTACCTTTATGACAATATGTCACAGAAATGTATATGTGCATAAATATATTTTTCATAATACAAAAACTTTGTTGCATAGTATATTGCATAGGATAACATATTGTGTGCATTCATAAATGTTTACAATGTTCACCTACCTGGCTGCCAGTTCATCCACATCAATTGTGAGTTCTTTTCCAGAGAGGAAATCCCGCACTTTAATCTGTTGTGGTTGAAATTTGTCCTTCTCTAGAAAAACGCCAAGATTATCTGACAAATTAAGAATTAATTGTTAATGGACAAATAATACTGTATTATCACATAAAGTGGGGTTAAATGGCCCAGTGTGACTCAAAGGTAACAATGTAAAACTTTGTTTAAAACATATAGAGATGTAATTAATAAGTGCACACATTATTTGAGTCTGATTTCTTGTTTAAGTTCAAGATAAATCTTCATGTCCTGTTGGTGATTAACCAACAACATATTTTAAATTGTATTTAAGGCAGTACCTTCACTCAGTTGAACAAGCAGCGGCCCACTACACCCTACATCCTTGAGTAGCAGCGGTGGTGTCACTTGTAGGAAGGGGAACTCTGTCAGTTTCTCTGTCATGTCGCCAAAAGTCTCCTTCATAGTCACCTGAAAGCTTGAAGCCAGAATGGAGGGGTGAGCAAGACAAAGCACTTGGCCAATCTGGCTTGTGCTGGTCTTGATGAAAATGCCTTATTCTTCTTTATAAATCTATGATTATTCAGATTTGCCTTAATCCAAGTTTCCACTTGGAGATATATTTCTCAACGTAATCTAAATAAGAATGAGATTTTGTTTTGTATTCAAAGTTGTCCTATCATCTTGTTTCATGTGAATCATATGTGCTCATACCAATACTATGTTTGCATGTTCAGTTCGGATCATTTAGAGGACGGGAGGCTGAGAACAAAAAAATACACCTTCCATTTTGGAGCTACAAACTAAATGTAAGTTTCCTGAAACAACAAAATTCATGCATCGTAGCTATGGGAACCAGAAATAGCCAGAATCAAGTGCTAGTGACTAAGTGCTATGTCGGTCAAAACTATTTCTTTAATTTGCACTACATCACAATGTGAGTCATGCTGTCTGATACATTAAGAAAGTTAAGCCAGCTAGAGTTGCAAGAAACTCAAGGCACGATTGTCATTGGCTGTTAACTTTGTCACTCTTACGACCAATTACCTGCCACTTATAGGGAACTTACTCTTTGTGCTGATCACCTGTACATGATCAGCAATCAAGCAAAACAGGGTATAAGTATGCCAGCACCTAAAAAACGCATAGTCTTCGATATGATGACGTTAAAAATGTGATACTATGAGTTGGTGGCTGCAACATACCGTCAGCAGATTGGCAACTTGATTGTGATTTTCATTCCTTAAGGGAATTGATGCTACTGGAGGAGTTAAAGAAATGTATGCCAGGGTTAACACTAATTTACCTTAATGAGCAGAAAGCAGACTCTTCAGCAAGCAGCCATAATGGCTGAGGAATTTGCATTGACTCATAAGAGAGTCTTTGTATGGGGGCATGAGTCCTCTCCTGATAGCGTTGAGGACAGGGTTAGAGACGGTCCTACCTATCAGGCTTAGGACTCACTCCAATTCAGACATGCAATGCTATTATTGGCCGAAGTATGGTCATGTTGTGAGGGATGTAATGCTACTTAGGTGGAAAGTCGCAGCATAAGCCAGGCAAGGGTATGGGCTTGCTTGAGTAAAGCTGTCTCGCGAACAGTGTTGGGAACTTTACTTTAAAAAAATAATAAGTTATAGTTACTCATTTCACTTGTTCCAAAAAGTAACTGAGTTAGTAACTGAATTACTCTATAATACAAGTAACTGATTACCAGGGAGAGTAACTATTTGCGTTGTAGCAAAAAAAAAGTTGCTATATGTCTAAGAATTTGTTTTCTGAGCAGTTTTCATTTGGCCTTAATGTGTTAAATGGTTGAACTGCCCATTAAAGGCCCTGATATACTTCCAACTGAATTTTAATTTGCTTGGTTGCAAGAGGGTGTAGAACATCTGCAGAGTACTACAGAACATGCCAACGTTTCATTGGATTGTTCCGGACTCGCCATTTTTGCTGCCTCATCTAATGTGTTTGCTGTGTGCGTGTGCTTCCTCAATAACATTTTGTGTTCGGAGCCAGGGGTGCGTTCGGATTATGCAGTTCATTCAATCAATTCATAGTAACGCACCGCATTTAAGGTACAGTAACGGTAACGGCGTTGTAATGACGGAAACAGTAATAGGTTAGATTACCCCGTTACTGAAAAAATAACGGCGTTACCTAACGCTTCTTTTAAACAGCGTTATTACAAACACTGCTCACGATTTTCTGAAGCTATTTGAAAGACAAGTATCCCTGACAGGGAATGAGGAGGACAGGTGGCCTGTACAAATATCGAGCAACATTGGTGGTTCTCAATCCTTCATTATGATTTATTTTTAAGTACGATGGAGATTGGAAGGGATTGGAATTGCTTCCACACCTGCTCCACCTCATTGTTTGTATGTGCAGTCTAGGTTAGTCTGTGGACGTTTTGAAGTTGCTGCACGATCTTCCTTTCCCTTTTTAATTGGGGGGATTTATAATGGGAAATTATATAGCAGGAGGGAAAGTAAACCCAGTTCCAGAGGTTCTGGACAACCCATTTCTTAATGAAAGCTTGAATGAGGTTTTCAAGACTCAGCCAGAGGTGGGATGAGTAAGTGTCCTTCTTAGAGCTTAGGCTCATAGACAAGAGGAAACAGACCTATCTTATTGTGTTTGCTTTCATTCTAGCCTGCTAGAGTGCCTGCTGTAGACCACGGTTATACCCCTCAGGAACCTGACCTGGCCACTGACGAGTGAGACAAGATTCTTTGATCTGGGCCCAGGGATTTGATAATACTCAAATAATGTTGTGTTGTGGCTACGGAGGTAGAGAAAGGGTGGCTGCATGGTTTCTATGTGAATAATGGGGTGTTGATGAGGAAGTGGGTATCCTGCCCAATGTAGGAGCTAGATGGAGCTGGTAAGGACTGGTGCACAGTGTATCAAGTGGTAGTTCCTACTGTTTACCAACAGCACGTGTTGCAACTGGCGGATGACAACCCATGGTCTGGGCACTTGGGTGGTCAGGGTGCTTTTGTTGCTTTTGACTAAGTCGTCTGCTTAAAAGGTCCCATGGCATGAAAATCTCACTTTATGAGGTTTTCTAACATTAATATGAGTTCCCCTAGCCTGCCTATAGTCCCCCAGTGGCTGAAACTTGCGTTCGGTGTAAAACGAGCACTGTGTATCCTGCTCGCCTTTGAAAAAATGGAAGCTCAGGCGCGCTGATTTGGAATGTGGCCCCATATGTCGTCATAAGGGGCTAAGTTACCTCCCCATTCTCTGCCTTGCCCGCCCAGAGAATTTGGCCCGCCAATGAGAAAATGAGCTACGACCGTGCAAACGCCACATGTGTGTGATTACACATACTGTAACGCAAGTGTTGTACACTTCTTTGTTATTTGGATAACCGTTCTGCTGTAGGTGTTATGGCGCATAACACGTCAGAGACTGTAGTGGGGGTTATCACAGCCATGGTTGAGAAGGAATTGGGGGAAAGGTACTTTGGCTTTGACTCCCTGTAGTACATGAACTGCGACATGGAGGAGAAAGGGATTGTTGACGGGTTGCTTTAAGGGCTCAAATTAAGTGCACCCACTTCTCCAGGCACCTACATCACTAAGTGCAATGATACAAAGATATAGTGCTTAAAGAGCAAAATAGGCCATTCTGTTTCATATTCAACATGTTATTTTTTAAAGGTCTACATACTTCTCTCCAAGCTTGTTTGTGTGAGCCAACCAAACGCTGTATCTTCTGATGGAGGGAGGCAGGCTGAGCAGTATCTTCTCTATATCCATGGCTCTCATCAGTGAGCTTTCCTGCAAGTTTACTTCACTGCAGTTTGGAATTTTCTCTCCATCTAAAAGTCAAAGTGAAGCGAAGAAATTTGGTCAAATTATTTAATTGGGATTAAAAACATACTTGCCCGTTGGCAGGTATATTTTTAGCAACATTAAAATTATAGTATGATTACTCCAGATAATCTAATCTAATCAGTTCAAAAACAATTAATTGACATTGAACCCAAAATAAAGAAAAGTTTTTGTTTGAGGACCAAGTATCCTGGTCTCATTTTACGCTAGTTCTGGTTGTAATGGACAATGCACAATTCTCAAATATAAAAAATATTATACATATTTCATTATAAATACCGAAACACACTAATTCTAACAATTTTATTTTAAAGAAATGCCTCTGGTCCTGCCATCTCATGTGTGTATGAGAATTTTACACGTGCAAAACCTAATTAAGTAGACTGTACAATGTCATTTACCTCTGATCTTTTGAAGAACATATGCCCTTTCATAGACAACTGGGGTTCCTGGTACATAGACTGGTTCACAGAAACGAACGTCCTCCTCAGATGTCAGGTTAACTGGTGCGTAGTTCTCATGATCTAGTGAGTGATCCTGGTCAATTGAGGAAAATGGTTAACTTACATGATTCATAGCTGAACAAAAGACAGATAAAATACTAACGTACCCCCGCTGTCGATAGGAGATATGCCCAGCAGTGTGCCGCATGCTCAAAGACATCCAGGTCCTCTATTGGTTTTTCCTCTATGCGCTGTCCAGGACTTGGCAAGAGTTCTCTGAACAACACGTACAATCCCTCAACGATTGCAATCTGGGTTTGAGAGCATAAGGATTATTGTGCACCAGAGCGGAGAGATGAGCACAATGGTATAAGTCTTAGCTAAATACTAACACTACAATGGCACTTACCTTCTGAGTTTTCGTAACAATCTCATTCTCGCAGATCAGCTGGTACAAACTCTGTGCCAGAGGGCTACAGCCGGTAAGTTTGCGTATGTAAGAATTCACTGTTAAGAAATCTTCCCCATACTTTTCTTCACTCTGGAGGTGGGCAAAAGCATTTTTGTTAAATTTCAAATGCTTATTAAAATTAACTAAATTGACGAACAGTGCAAAGGTTAAATATAAAGTGTTATATTTTTTGATCATCACACAGGAAATAAAAAGTGAGGATTTTAATGTAGAAACTATGATAAATTACCACAGAATAAAGTGAGGAGAGGAACACACTCAGTCCTTTAGTGCTTTGTTGGACCGAGGGTTCAACATCATTACTGAACATCGCATCATTGTCTGGCATCTCTTCATGAAACGAAGACAAGGAAAAGTTCAGCTTTGAACCTCTGTCTTCGGAAATACCCAAATCAAGCAAAACGTCACTACCACTGTGGTACCCTCTGTTGAAGTGCAGTAGAGCCTCATTAGAAATTAATTCAACTGTATGAGAATATGAAAATGCGTTAAAAACCATAGAAATGTTCAGGTTACTGGTAATGTAGAGCATGTGCTGGTATTCCACTTTCATTTGACAATTTGTCTTTCAAATTGGTAATGGTGTCAGACCTCAAGTTTACTGATATTTCAAAGTATCCCTGGGGAAGGAGGAAAGATTTAAAGCGGCAAAAAATCATTTAAATATTGATGTGATGTCATCTTCTCTAATGTTGCTTTACATTGCTATTGTAACTTGTAACACAAAGAAAATGTGTATGACGGAGCAACTGTTTATCTAATTTTTTTTATTTATTCATGATAAAGACCACATGTAGACAAATCTATAAATCAATGTCCTTCTAAGTATTGATTGCAACTGGGCTAATATACGCGTTAATGTGTTTTAAGAAGACATTAACACTGACCTTAAGCATTATGTGACACCAAACCGTATCCTCTCCTGGGGTTTCTTCCACTGTCGGGTTTCTCATCACAATACTGTTGACTAGGTTCTGCCTTGGTGTGAATATAGCATACAGTTTGTCTTTGTCATTGATATGTCTGTCTTTTAAAGACCCTGGGGGAAGTGAAACAAAACAAGTGAATGCAACATACAGTACCTCGGCTTGGAGTATACACAAGATAGTTTAGGATCAGCTAAAGAGTACTGTCTAGATGTACTTTGATTAGTGTTTTTTTTCCATACTTATTTTTCAGTATACTGCTTATGATAGGCTACGCAATAATTTTAGAAGTATTTTTGGTCATATTCTTTAAAATTCTCTTTATATCCAGACAGTAATCTATAAATCTAATGGTCTGACCAAAATAAGTAGAAAATAAACTGCGGCTGTCGCAGGCCTCTAAAAAGCCTTTCCAATAATAACCTTGAACGGGCCTTAATTAAAGGATTGGATTGCTTGCTAAGTATACCTGTCTTTCTACTTGCCTACCCAGCAACCTGTGCGCACTTTGGCTTCCACAAAGAAGCTAGGAAGAAAGTACAAAGTTTTGGGGAGTGGCTTTGGTGGGAGGCCTGAAGGGAGGGGTTGGATTTATTCGGTTGGATACTTTCAAAATGAAGCTTATTCGTAGCCTGACATCGCCGATGAATTTGCAAATGCCTATTAGTATGGAGCCTCTCATTCATTTTAGATTTCAACTGCCGCAGATCAAAATGCCAATTGGATGGACCTACAACCAATCAGAGTAATGGAACATGTGACGCATCAGCAGCAGCCATCTTGGTTCTATATGAAAATGCCTCAAATCCGTGTCTATTAGATAAACAGTTGGGATTGGCCGAAAAAACACCTAGCCGACCAGGTTGGCTAGAAATCTTTCTGAACAAGTGGGGGACCAGAAGCATATACGTATCAGGGTAAATATAACTAGACGCAACGATGCCCCCATCTTTGTTCTTTTTATCTTTTCCTATTCCCATCACACAAACAAAAACAGACACACATGATAGGATAAGGTTTGTGAATCAGAATATATTGAATTTGCCACAACTCTGCTATTTTTCACACAATAAATACCAATTCCTAAAATTGTATCAGGCAAGTCCATAGATCATGTATATCAAAACTGTTTGTAATTTTTTGATATATGGGCCGTCGAAGAAAACATATAATAATAGGAATAATAAGAATCCCTAAAATAACAATAGGTATCCACAGATACACTGTGAATACCTCACTGTTAATACCTTACTAGAGGCCGCAGATTTGGCTGGTTCCAAGTCCTGCTTATTCTGTCTGGTTCCTCCAAATGGCCTTTCCTACTTTTTGAGTAATGCATTTACTATAGAACTCTTTTCAGGCAGGAATTCCCTGACCTAATGAACCTTTACAATGAGACCAGTTCTAAATGTTCTGAACTAGCTACAGAACAGGAGAAGAGCGCAATGTATGCCTTTTTCGACAAACTAGTCGACTTGATATACATTACAATATTCCTGCAAAATCCAATTCTGGTATTTCTAGAAGGTGAAGACTCTATTTTTGTATCCCTTGGTATGGATGAGGTATGGCTTGCACAGATTTTACTTTCAATCACTCCTCAAACGGGTGATGCTGTTCTTACACGTGTTGAAGAAGGGGTCATCCGTCAGGGGCATTCCGTCCACCGTGTACAGACAGACACCTTTACTGTTGCCAACGTTTTCAAGATGACAAATCCTCAGCATTAAATCATCAACTGTGTTCTGTGCAGGATCCATGTCTACAAGGGGAAAAAGTGGTTTTACTAACGTACCTACGTGAATGTATACATTTATCTTATAAAAAATACAATCATTGAGAACCTCATGTACTTTATATATATTATATTCAAGCCAGTTTGTTTGCTAGATTAATCATCCAACATGAGGAGATTGAAGTGAATCCACAGAATATAAAAGTCTCTACTCTTTAATTTAATGCAGTTTAACTGTATGGTATGTTCTTCATCGGACTATGTCATAAAATAAACTATTTAATGTTATCTATGGTACAACTCAACATCCGAATGAAGACATAGAATGGGTTTCCAGAAATATATACAGAAAAAGGAACCGCAAGTGCTTGTGCATGGAGGCAAACTTTGCCAATCCGCAGACATGTCTCTTACCTCGGATACTTCTTGGCTCAGGACACTGAGGGAACGTGTATTGAAGGCAGAATTCCTCCAATGTCTTCTGGACAGCCGAGTGGTCGGGCCGGGATCTGAGCCTTCTCACATGATCTTTCATTTTGTCAAAGCGATTCTTCTCCATTTGACTCAGGCCTGTTTTGGAAAATGCATCTTGATTAATTAATTTGTTTACATGCTGAGGGGTAAAGCTTAAGGAATGGGGCTTATATAATTAGGACTTTGAATCGGCCACTAGATATTTTACGAATTAGCTTCCAGCTTGCAGACATCAAGTCATGTAGGTAACATTCTGATTTGTGTTTCCACAATTAGACAACGATATAGTCCTATCAACAATGACAAAGTTAAAATGTATCTAGCAATTATGCCCTTTAACTCAACACTGCAGTGCGTGGTATAGGTTATACATTTATAACAGGGTTCACCATGCAATTAAGGAATGCTTTGGGTTTTTCGTTAGACTACTCACGAGAGCAAACTCAGGCAAACACGCGGTGAATTAAAAATATTCTCTTTTGATGTAAACGCACGTAAGAGCCAAAATGGCCAGATATCGTCGTGGTTGGGTAAGAGTTTAATGATTTATAAACACTGTTATGAGGATATAGAATGAGTTTTACTTACTTATATAGTGTACCAAATCAGACAGAGTTATTAAGAAAATGTCCAAAACGACAATATAACTAAACGTTGTTAAGACATCCAGTAAATGCAGCAGGAGACATGAAACAAATTGAAACATTAATATTTGGCTCAAGATTTAGCTGGCTCAAGATTTGTATCCGCACCCGCAGAGAAAGAATTGTCTTCATGTAAAAAGTAATCTAGAGTACACTCATTAAGCATTATCTTTCCCTTCCTGTGCTCTTCTCATTTACTGGTATTTATTGTTATTATTTATTTGAATGATTTTCTTGTTTTACATGATTACCCACACACATATATACTATATAGTGTGGCAACCCGGCCCTTGCCGAACTTGATGCAGAGCACCTGAGCCTAAATAGCCTGCTCACATTCGGGGCTGTGTTGGCTTGGGTGTGAGGAGAGACTAGCCGTTGTGGCTGTGGTGGTTCCACCCATCGGAACCAGGCAGTGGACCCGCCAATTATCTTTATTTATTTAATGAGAAGTTTATTGAGCAGGGACAAATACATTGCACATTGTTTCATATAAAATATAAAAAAAGATGCCATGCATACCGGTTTCTAGTCAAGACTAATTTGCAACCCCTGTCCCTGGTCAGGCCTTTACTAAAAGTAACACATGAATAAAAATACAGAAGACATCATCTACAGGAGACATAAAGACAAAAACAAGCACAATGATTAATGCGTGAGCATGCGCGCCCGCCCATGTACGTGCGTGTCAATGTTCACAGGGTTTATTCAGTTTCAACCATTGTTTTACTTGTGTGTTAAAAACCTTGAGCTCTGTCAATGTTTAGATTTCTGATTGTAATTTATTCCACAGTTTAGTGCCTATTGCTACAAAGGATGATTGTCCGAATGTGGTTTTGCGCTTCGCTGTTCTACAATTTCCGTTTGTTGCACCCCTAGTTCTAATACTACTGTTCAGTTTGTTAATCAATTGGCAGAGTATTTCTGGAGCAAGGTTGTTCAAACACTTGAAAATTAGTTTTAAAAATGAAAAGATTACAAAGCTGTCAAATCCCAGTAAATTGTGTTTCTTTAAAATTTGGCAATGATGCCAAATTTCTGATCCATTATTTTAAGTGCCTGTTTGTATAATGATTTTATTGGTGTCGTTGGCTTGACCCCAAACGGTTATACAATATGACATATGGGAAAATATCATGGCATGCATAAATTGTTGTGCTGCCTTAAGAAGTATATATTTTCTGATAAGGCGAAAGCAATTTAAGTTGGGCTTGACAGTCTTGCATAGCTTCTTAGCATGTCTGTTCAATTTAAGATGAGAATCTAAAATAACACCTAAAAATTTGAACTCATCTACTGGATCTATCTCTATCTCATCAATCTTTACTCTGGAATTTTCATTGGCTTTTCTTTTAATTGAAAAGCACATTGACACTGTCTTTTAATAATTTAAAGTCAAATGATTGTTTCTGAGCCACTGGGATACACCAGACATCGCTTCTGACAGAGTTTTGGCTGCCAACTGAGTTTTGCAGACACAAAAACCACGGTGTCATCTGCATACATTTGGCATCTGGCTTTTTTACAACTGTGTGGTAAATCATTAATATATAAGCTAAAAAGTAAAGGGCCTAAAATAGAACCCTGTGAACCCTTTAAAGAACCCTTTTGTTCTTTAAAGTAAGAAATCGTTATTTCGTATTATTAAAAGTGTCTTTGAGGCTTAAAGTGTAATTCCGGCGCATATTGAACCCAGGATCTTTGTTTTGGCATGAAAAGCCCTCCAGATACCTTTTTAATTGAAAATCGAGTATTATAGTTTGCCGGGCGCAATGTTTGGCGTCCATGTTGTTGGCTTGGGGCATTGAGTTTTGCTTTTAAATCTGCATTTTTGAACCACTAATATTGTTAAAAATCGCACCAAACCTCTGCAGTAGCATGACTAGGGTCCCTACACATAAAACGAAGCACAAACAACTTAGTTTGCAAACCCAGAGTTTATTTAAAAAGACAGTTTAACAAGCATTACCGGTAGGTCCGTGTTTACAGGAAGTCCACACAAGTCGATTGCCGAATGCGCCAGAGTTCAGTTCAATGAGGAAAGTTTTTGAATTTATAATTTATATAATCTATATTTATAAATAATAGATAGCAAGTGTTGACACGTAAATTAAAGGAATTGCATGTGTAAGTTACAGTTACAAAATAATTGTTTGCTACAATCAAGAATGGCACCTTGTTGACGGAAGACGCACTGCACACTAGGGATGGGCAAAATGATTATTTTCCGGGAACTAGTTCTTTCAATTCAGTTCACTATAACTAATCATTCGTTTGATTCGTTCGTTATGTCAGATTACGTCATTTTTCAGGGAATCTCACAGGTGTCTGCCCCCCTCCCCGCGAGACGTCCCTGAGCATAATTTAAGCGACTTCCAGGCTCTATCCGGCGTGAAAATCGACAAGATAAACTATATATTATATATATAACCAAATGTCCCGCCAATATTTATACCACTTGCTTACTCTCTATATTTCATAGATGGTTTTATATATTTTTTACTTTACATTTAATTCTTCATTATTCAGGCATTACAGAACTTTCATGGTAATAAAAAAAAAATACGAACTGCAGTTTAATATCTTTGTTTGTTCTTGATTGACGTAGAATGGAGCAAAGACTGCTGGGATTGGGAAATGCGTTTATCCAATAAACAGATGGAGGTCAAGTCTATTTTCGGAAATGTAGGGGGATATAAGAGTACCACGTCGAATGGTATGACCCAAGATACGTCAGACAGAGAAAGCGCGCAAATTCGACGGTACCACCTTGTCATTGCTACCTCTCATTGGCTGAATCTTTGAGAACGTTGTAGACTCATTCGATATAAGGTCGCGGGGAGACGAAGCTCTGTTCGTTTGTATATTTTATTTACGTGACCATATTTTTGTTTTAGGTTAAAAAAAAAAGAATCAAAGAACCAGTTCTTCTTGTTTTGGGGAACCAGTTCTTGTCGTTCACGATCAGGATTTGTTTGTTGTGAACGAATCGGTCGCGACCGACTCATCCCTACTGCACATGTGATTGACGAGTGAAGGACAGCTCAAGCACCGGAGAAGACTATGAAGGTATTATTGTAACAAAAGTCTTTAGCACCTGTAACTGCAGAATTTGAATGTGTACAATAAAGTCACAGTAAATTTGAAGTCGTATATATTTATTTTGCATGTGTACTCTAAAGTCACAAATGTGTAACAGTACATTTGAAGTTGTAAATATGCTGAATCAACATAGCGTTCTTGATCATTGTATTTGTTAAGAAATTTTTCACAGATGTGCAACTTCTGATCCATTAGTTAGTTCAAATTTGGGTTTACGAATGCACACATTTTGGGCATGTTCTCAGATTATGAAACATGGGTGTGCGAATGTGTTTTGCACCAACTGCGCTGCAATGATTTTAGCAAAAGGATTTGTGCACCTGTAACACAGATTTGCGTACTCGTAGACCCTATTTTGTGTTTACAATGGTAGAAAAATATTTACGACTTCAAATGTACTGTTACACATTTGTGACTTTAGAGTACACATGCAAAATAAATATATACAACTTCAAATTTACTGTGACTTTAGTGTACGCATTCAAATTCTGCAGTTACAGGTGCTAAAGGCTTTTGCTACAATAATACCTTCATAGAAGACGACCCATCTACAGCTTGAAGTCAAGAGAGAGATGGTTCATGTTTGTGTTTTCCCCGGCTGCGAAAAAAAAATGAAAAGTTACACTCCAGAAACTTTCCATAGACTGCCATTGCGGTACAATGACCGATCTCTGGTAGACCAGTGGCTTATTGTTCTGAATATGGACATTGAGGCCAATCAAGACGCTAATGCAGAAGGATCACCGTGTCTGCAGTGCTAATTTTGATAAGGACGACTTCATCATTCCCAAAAGAGCTGCTGACCCAAAGAGCCCAACAAGAGTTTCATTGAAGAGGGATGCAATCCCTCGAGTGCGGCAAGTGGCTACGGATAGACTTGAGGTAAAGTTGTTTGCTTAGTTTTTGTGTTATATATGATTGTTCACAATTGGTCTGGGGGAGGATGCGTCACAAAACAAAGTTATAAGTCCTATGAGCCCTAACTTCATTCGAGTAAGTGAAAGATGATCTTGTGAGTTGTCCAGGTATAGGCCTACGGCTAATCTCAATTTATTGTGTATAAGGATTTGTGGTGGGAATTTCCGGACCACGTCAATCGTTTTCTGTGTCAACCGGGTAGAATAAAGTCATCAGAACGTTTAAAGGGGACCTATCATGCTTTTTCGACTTTTATGACCTATAAACGTTGTTATAATGATTGATAGTCATGTTTAACCATACTAAAGTGTCAAATAATGACGTACTCATTTCAACGTATTCCCTGCTGACAGTCTGGGGTGGCTGTGCAGAGCGCTAAACACTCGGGACAGCGTTTGCGATTCACTTGTTCACATTTCCGGGAAATCATCTACGTAGAGGCACTCCTGCCGCGCCCCCATATGCCTGGTCAAATCTGCCCGCGCGCGCTTCAAGGAAGGTAACCAATCACAACGGAGTTGGTTTGGCAGGAGGGGGGCGAGGGGGCGGAGAAGGACGAAACCGAGCGTTGACAGAGAATGCTGAAATTGCCCAGATGAGAGGAAGAGTTTCCCGAAAATCGACATCGTTTTTTGTGTATGGTTAAACATGACTATCAATCAATATAACAACGTTTATAGGTCATAAAAGTCGAAAAGCTTAATAGGTCCCCTTTAACAATTGCGGTCATATATTTGTGTAAGTCCATCATCAGCTTCAACTGATAGATTGCCATTTTATTAACCAAATGGTAAGGTAGTATTGGGGGGCAATGCTGCCCTGGCAATAAAAATTCCTGTCTTTAGCCAATGCAAGGACTTCTCCTTGCAACGTTTGTTTTATTGTTTGTTGTATGGTCTTGTACCGTTTTTACACAAATATGACCGCAATTGTTAAACGTTCTGATGACTTTATTCTACCCGGTTGACACAGAAAGCGATTGACGTGTTCCGGAAATTCCCACCACAAATCCTTATATACAATAAATCGAGGTTAGCGTAGGCCTACTTACTTGGACAACTCACAAGATCATCTTTCACTTCCTCAAATTAAGTTAGGGCTTATAACTTTGTTTCGTGACGGATCCTCCCCCACACCAATTGTGAACAATCATAACACAAAAAATAAGCCAACAACTTTACCTCAAGTCTATCCGTAGCCACTTGCCGCACTCGAGGGATTGCATTCCTCTTCAATGAAACTCTTGTTGGGTTCTTTGGGTCAGCAGCTCTTTTGGGAATGATGAAGTCGTCCTTATCAAAATGAGAACTGCAGACACGGTGATCCTTCTGCATTAGCGTCTTGATTGGCGTCTCAACGTCCATTTTCAGAACAATAAGCCACTGGTCTACCAGAGATTGGTCATTGTACCGCAATGGCAGTCTATGGAAAGTTTCTGGAGTGTAACTTTTCATTTTTTTTCGCAGCCGGGGAAAACATAAACACGAACCATCTCTCTCTTGACTTCAAGCTGTCGTCTTCTCCGGTGATGAGCTGTCCTTCACTCTATCGTGTGCAGTGCGTCTTCCGTCAACAACGTGCCATGCTTGATTGTTGCAAACAATTATTTTGCAACTGTAACTTACATATGCAATTGCTTAAATTTACGTGTCAACACTTGCTATATATTATTTATAAATATAAATTATACAAATTATAAATTCAAAAACGTTCCTCCTTGAAGTGAACTCCAGCGCATTCGGTAATCGACTTGTGTGGACTGTAAACACGGACCTACCAGTATTGCTTGTTAAACTGTCTTTTTAAATAAACTCCGGGTTTGCAAACTAAGTTGTTTGAGCTTCGTTTTATGTCTAGGGACCCTAGTCATGCTACTGCAGAGGTTTGTGGCTATTTTTAACAATAGTGGTTAAAAAAAGCAGATATAGAAGCAAACTCAATGCCCCAAGCCAACAACATGGACGCCAAACATTGCGCGCACACACACACACACACACACACACACACACACACACACACACACACACACACACACACACACACACACACACACACACACACACACACACACACACACACACACACACACACACATTCAGCTCAACAGCAAGCAAAGCTTTTGGATTCGCAAGCAAAACTTTTGGATTTGCAAACAAAACTTTTGGATTTTTTGATTGCAGTGTCGATAGTTTTGCTCTCAAATCTATTTTTTGATTGCAATGTGGAAAGTTTTGCTCTCAAACCTATTTTTTGATTGCAGTGTGGAAAGTTTTGCTCTCAAACCTATTATTTTTGATTGCATAATAAAGACACAAATCTACCTCCATAGAAGACCCCTCCCATGCAGTGGCGATTCTGGGGGGTGGCCTGGGGTGGCCAGGGCCACCCCTGAAAGCTCATTGGCCACCCCTGTGGCCACCCAAGATCTGATAGGTAGTTGGTCAAGTTCGTCAACACAAGAAATAAGAGAAATGCTGTCAATCAATGATGACAGCTGATCAACTGATTTAGGGTCAGTTTTACATTTTTAACTAACACAGTAATGGTCGTGCTGAGGCTGTGAGAGCTGATTTCTGCTCGGCGGACATTTAGCTATGCAGGTCAGGTGACCCATGAGATGAGCGCGCTGCACATGCTGCTGGTCCGTGAAACAGGAGGACGACGACGGTCACAGTGACAACGTGAACAATATAAAAACGATAAAGACGCTGAAATCTGTCGTTGAGAGGTATGGTAATTTAATGTTTAGTTATATCGTAGTTCCCTCTGAATGTGTAGGAAAACTTTATCCAGCACTAAGTAGCAGCTAAAAGACGAACTACACTGCACTAGCTTGCTTAGCAGCCTGCAAACCAGGTTAAGCATGTAACGTTTGTGTTTTGGATACCGCCATGAAATATGAAAAGATGTTTTCTGGACTGAAGACTGATGGTGTTTTTTGCAGATGTGTGTGTTCAACAGAGCTAATGTTATATTTTTGGCCAACCAGTGTGTGAAACATAGTGACAGTCTAGATTTAAGTAGCTATAACACAAGAACAAGCTGTGACTTATTTGTTGCATTCAAATGCCACAAATGCTTGAGATGCAATATGTGTTAATTGTGTTATTAAAAGTGAGTTGTAAGAGTGGTAGTTATGTAAAAATAAACCTTTGTAGATCCTATAAATAGACATAATTAGGCACATTGTTGACACCTCCTTTCTTTTTGACATTTTAATGGAGTCAAAGGTGTTATTTAAGGGGTGACAAGTTATATTTGGTCTGGTGGCATTGCATTGGACTTAAGTCTTGTCTTGTGATCTTATGGCCTATGTGAAAGCATTTTGTAGCAGGAGAATGAGCAAAAGCAAGAACTAGCTACCTCTTTTGCACTTTGTTACTATTATTAGAATCCTCTATTGTTCATGAGAGTTTGAAGGTTTACATAACATTACTTTATAGTATATACTTTGGAGTTAAGATTTGTTTGGTTTATGTTACAATTGTTTATGTATATTTATCAAGTTAATTTGTGATTCTAAGGCTTAACTGTTTGATTTAAATAAACGTCATAATTTATGCTGAATCAAAGCCAACGTTTATACCTTCATCAGGGCCCTGGACATGAATACTGTCTGGGTTGAAAACCCACTTTTTGCACATTTTCATACATCACAAGGCATCCTAGAATAACATTATTCAGTCATCAGGCCATCATCTGTGTCACCTGTATTGTTACCTATGTTTGCTTTACTAATTTAGGTGCCATCTTGTGGTTAAATAAAAACACACCAAAGCAAAGAACAAACCAAAAAAATCTAATTCCAGTATCTCCAACAAATTATATCTAAGCTAAATAATAACATAAACTAAGCATGTAAATGACAACAAATATTTCTGTTTTTTTCCTTACAAGCTTAATTTATCCTTTGCTTACAGATACACTTTTTAATAAGGTCTATCTTAAAGCATTTTGGTTTGTTCTGTTGCCTGGATTGCTGTGTTTTATGTAACCACAAGATGGCGCCTCAATTAGTAAAGCAAACACAGGTAACAATACAGGTGACACAGATGATGGCCTGATGACTGAATAATGTTATTCTAGGATGCCTTGTGATGTATGAAAATGATGATGAGCTGATTAATGTTATTATATAGGATGAGTTAAGAGCAGTTGAATTTTGCTACTCTAATTTAACTTGTGAAGAGATGAGGACTTTAATCCACTATAAGGAAATGGCTCTTAGAAAATGTGTACCTTATTCTGAACATAATTACTGATTAAAAATAGACATGTTAAAATAACCAGATATACTTGAGGACTGTGATAGGTGGTAATGGAATTTAAAAAATGACTTTAAAAAAAAGAAGTCATTTTACCAGCATAGACACCTTTATTTGACAGTTATGAGACAGGAAATCATGGGAGAGAGAGGGGATGTGACATGCAGCAAAGGACCGGGATTCGAACCGCAGTTGGCTGCGTACGTGTATGTATTAAACTTCGCTATGCCATGGCCACCCCACACTAGCTTTGTGTCCCATCTTGGCCACCCTAGTAAAAATGTCCTGGATACGCCACTGCTCCCATGATCCCACGTTCCGCACGATGTCATCAAACTACGCATTTTTTTTATTGTTTGGATAGAGCGATCCCTGGCGGCAGAAAGTACCTTTTATACTTTTGCAGACATGTTTATCGGAAAAAGTTTTTTGGGTTGATTTTATTTCCTTCAAAAAAAGTAACAGTCCAGACTGCCTGTTGTCTGGACCGTGTATATTTGTATTTAGCAACTTGCTTCTTGTCTTGCCCATTTCCTGCAGATCCTCATCAGTTACACTGTCAATAAAGTCCCTTTCATCTGCGACACCTTTATCTAGAAATACTTTATAGTACTTCTCAAGCCTGTAACTCTCCAGCAGGTGGTAGATGGCCTCCATCTGAAACGATGAAAATTGATTTGTTTAGACTGTTCAACTGACATTAACTTTTGAGCATCCTTAATGAATTCAAAATAGGAAATGTTACTCAGAGCAGGGGCCTGTGGCTTGGCAAGTCGAGTTTTTCGACTCTTTGCGTCACAGTCAGCACTTAGCCAATAGCTGCCCCAGTTGACAATTTTTTTTCTACGTTTTGCGTCACATTCAGCATTGTTAAACTAATTTCACAGAAGCGAAAACAAAAAGAAGGAGACGACGCACCTGGGAGTATTTAGCTTCTTTATATGTAAAAAAAAACGTAAAGACTCGACCAAGCCACAGGATCTGGACGGGTGCATCCAACACAAAGTTAATGGCAGGCATCCTCTTCATCCTGCATTATCCGCACTGATTTGAGCCAAAGTGCAACAGATGAACTTATTGTAGGAATATAGACTAATAGAAATACCATAACTGTGCGTTCTTCTGCTGAGAGTTGTAAACACTTCAACGGACAATATTTTCCAATATTAGATTGCTCATCAGTCATTACGCGGATAATTGTGTTGTAGACCGATGTTCCGTCAGTCTAAAACAAACCAAATACACGTCTCTTTGATGAATCATTTGATTTTATGGAAGGTTAATATTCAATAGTGTGTGTGTTGTTGTGTCAATAACTCAAGACAAGCGTGTCATCAGTTAAAGACACATCTTCAAGCAGGAAGCCCTGTTGTAGAGGAGATGTAGGACCTAAATCTCAACCTCATACCAGGCTGGTATGGCTATTGTATGACCGCACCTTTAGTTCAACACACGCAGCTGTCATTCTTCGGCCCTGCCCAAGCTTTGTTCTCAATTCTATGTTGCTGTTCCACTCTTAACCCAAGTAAAATACTTAATATCTATACTTAAAGCCAGGCCTATAGCACATATATATATATATGATTTATCTACATTTAAATATCTGATTACGCATACAAGGATTTTGAATATACATTTACATATACGCACAGCCGGATACCAGACCTTCGTACGTCATTTTGTTTGTAAGGATAGTTCAAATTGAGCGAAAGTAGGCAGTCGGAGACAGGTTACGAACAGAGTAACCGACGCACACAATAATAATAATAATAATAATAATAATAATAATAATAATAATAATAATAATAATAATAATCAATGAAATTTATATAGCGCTTAATATGGTACTCTAAGACGCTTTACATAGGCTATTGCCCTATCAAAACTATGTAAGACAGACTAGACACAAAGTTAGGCTGTAGTAGGCCTATACGACTCCTCCAAAAAAATGTCATAGTTAATATAGCTTATTGGTTACCCTAGTAAAAAGTACAATTGCGAAACAAAAAACAGATTATTTCGGCCAAAACATTCACAAAATAGTTTACCTGGCGGCTCCTGGAGTCATCCATGGTGCTCCAGGTGAAACTGCTTATACAGTTTCACTTCTCAGGAAGTAGGCTACATGACCTTAAACGCATCACAACACGCCCCCTGTAACGCTTAAGGTGAAGTATAAAACCTAAAAGGTTCGTCTTCATTTTGTGTGTGTGAATCCTCAGTCACAGACCTTAAAAAGTGACAAAACTGCACCTTTTGACGTTTTGTGCTTCTCCATCAGTCACTACAGTAGGCTACTCACTGATAATACATTGAGATCCGAGTTTTGTCCGACACCGAGGATGCATTGTTCTCTATGCCCTTGGAATTGTTCCGCTGATCAACACCCTACTTCAGAATAAATCAATGTAGGGAATGTGGAGAGGAAAATTCAGCTTAGTGAATAAATTGTAATTTATTCAGTAGTGAATGCTGGTAGAATGTCAGATTTAAAAACTGAAGAATATTTGTTTTAAGTGTATGGGTGCATACAAAGTTCAAATTATTAGGATGCACGTATTATCAATATTAATAGTTAGTCTACCGACATCATATAGCAGAGGAGACAGGAAATAGAGTTATGCCAGAGTAAATGGGATACAGATGGAGCGTTCTTGACTTTGAATCCCAAAATCGGTTTAAACTTTGAATATTGAAGGTAAAAGTAGGAAGAAATTATTATGACTAAAGTTAGATTCAGTTAACCATACAAGAGTAAATTGTTCTTGGTGAAAATAAGGGATAGTGTTAAATGTAGTTTTATGCAAAAGAAAACCTAGCTTATATTTAATTCAATTGATATATCATTATGGAGAGGCCTATATAGGGTTTGCACATATGTTAAAGATAAACATATCGTTAATAGTGTTGTTAAAAAAATATTCATGAATCTACTTATATGATAGATTAAATATTATTGTTCCTTCCAAAATGGTTTTGAAGCCATTTAAAATAAGCTAAATCAAATATTGAAAATATTCAAACTATATTCTTCTGGAGCCCTGGCTGGTAATTAAAGAAAATTAAAATTTGAAATGGAAATATTAGACAACTTTATTGACCAAATTGTCAGTGCAATGACAATATGACTCGCATAAAGTTGATAAAAATCTATACATTCATTGTATGTAAAGCACCTTTTCGTGCTTCAACGAAATGCGTCTGACTAAATGGCGCTCTCCGGTGGTCAGCTTTGGTACTGTAGGAGGTAGTGGCTGGAACGGTTTAGTGAGGAATACAGCACTGCTGGTCTGTCCCTGATTGGCTCTAATTGGACAAGCCACTGAACCAACCATACTCCTTCTATCATCATCATCCTTTGGTGTGTGTGAATCCTCAGTCACAGACTTTAAATAGTGATTCATAGTGTTACACAGACCACCATTGGTGATATCTCTCCTTGTGCCGTCTTCTCCTTCTCCAAAAGTCATTGATAATGCATTGAGATCTGTGTTTCTCTCCCTTTGGTCCCCGTGAGTGACGTCCGACACCGGGGATACATTGTTCTCGCCGCCCTTGGCATTGTGCCTCTGATCCACACTCAGACTACGGGGACAGATCTGCCTTCTGGCGCCCCTCTGGGTGCTGGTCGCTGCTGGTCTGAGAGCTGCTTCACTGGGGTGGGGCAGCAGGGCGCCAGGCTGCAGATCTCCAGTCCTGGTCGAAGAGGACCCCCGGGGGGGCCGCAGCGACGACGCAGAGCGGGGCCTCGTCGGGGGAGCCCAGGGCGGCGGGCTCGGCTTAACGAGTGACAGAGAGGAGAGTGGGCGGAGTCTCTGGTCCGGTGGGCGGGGTCTCAGGTCTGGGGGGCCAGCCCTGGGGTGAGGGGTCCCAAGTCCAGCTGAAGATCTGCAGAGACGTCCCGGGGATTGGAAATCAACACCTGCTTTGAAATGATTCATATTCTTTACTATAGGTTTTTCAGACTTTGAATACCCACCTGGAAGGGTTTGTAAACCTTTGGCTGTTGGGTGGCGGGGAAGACACAGAGGAAGAGGAGGAGGAGGAGGAGGAGGAGGAAGATGAGAGGGGGCGGGGAAGGAGGGGACTTGGAAGATCTAAATCCATCTGGATCACTCTCCTCTGTTCTCTCAGCTCTTTAAAACACATACAAACAAGCACGCATAGGTACACATTAACAAGCAAATAAGCACACAGAGATCGCTCCATCGTCCTGTAAGCCCACAGAATGATAGCAGATACTTGTGGACACTAGATGGCGGCAGTGAGTCAGGACGTTGAGGTTGGCTGCTCACCTGTGAACGTTGGTTCTCTGTCTTTGATCTGGCACTGACTCCTGTATTGTTGCTCAATATCCTCCTTTAGGAAACACACACACACACACAAGCACACACACACACACACACACACACACACACACACACACACACACACACACACACACACACACACACACAAACTTATTGACCTAGTTATTACTTATTCTGTACAATTGCTTAGTTGGCCAAACACACAATTAGAACATTTGTCAAGTGGCTAACCTTCGTACCAAAAGTGACTTATATTTGAGTGAGAGTGAACAGGAGAGAAAACCAATGAACCACAGTGGCCTTCCATCATGGTTTGGCCTTGAACATTTCTATCCATTCCATGGCACATGGAACACGTCAGTTTACTTGAGACTGTATCATGTATGTATTTAACGTCTTGGCACACGCACACACATTAATAAATCCACTATCCCACAGACACTCCTTATGTTACTCCAGTACGAGTATTAACAGGGAGGTCCCTACTATAGGTGCAGACCAGCAGGTTTCTATAGGCCGAGACCCTGTGTTTACACATGCATGCAGACAAATACATGTGAGGACCTAAGACACACAACTCCCCGAGAATATCAAACAGTGACTCAGAAAGATGGTCCGCAATCAAACATGCAAACCGTTAACCAATAGGAACAGGTTGGATGAGTCCCTGCAGCAGATGATGACTGTATGGGAATGGATAGAAGATAAGGCAGACATAAACCCAGGATAGAGAGGGAAGACCAATTAATGTGTTATAGGTAATATGAGCTCGTCGCCGCAACCCTGCGCAGTATTAAGTATAATGTTAGAAGAAGGACCTACATGTGGTGAATATAATATCTGCTGGAGGTTAATGTCATTAATAAAATTATCTCTTTCTTCCTGCAAGAGTGCCATTCATTTTATTTTTCAGGGTTTTAAGGTTTTCTTCAGGGTATGTATGGTTCGGACATTATAATATGTAGTAGTCAAACAGGTGATCAAACAGGTTGATTGGTTTTTGCAACACATGCGGCAACACCTGCAAAACCATGCAAACTAACGCAAATGCAGTCACAAATTGTTAAACGTCATTAATCAATCACCCAGGATGTTAACTGTGCTAACATTTGGGAAGATTGGGAAAGTAAATCGTCTTTCTAGTTTCACAAGATGTTTTTCTGGAAAAAGTGCTGCCGTAGTGTTTCTATTCACCTGAACCCAAAGCAACAGCCTCTTTAATGCCTCACAGTCCTGTGTTAGAACGCACCTGAAGAGACAGACAAACAGAGATCCAAATGTAATCATACATTTAAGGATCTACATTATTTGAATGTGGTGTGCATGTACGGCTGTAGAATTCTAATTTGTAGCATTGACTTTTTATTATTTTTCTTTCTGATTGTTTTTCAATGCCATGAGAGAGAGAGAGAGAGAGAGAGAGAGAGAGAGAGAGAGAGAGAGAGAGAGAGAGAGAGAGAGAGAGAGAGAGAGAGAGAGAGAGAGAGAGAGAGAGAGAGAGAGAGAGAGAGAGAGAGAGAGAGAGAGAGAGAGAGAGAGCAAGAGAGCGAGAGAGAGAGAGAGAGAGATTCAGAATGAGTGAGAGAGAGATGGAAATGGTCGAGAGGAAACAGGAGAAATAAAGTACATATATAATTCAATTAAAAAAGTTGTCCTCGTTCGGTGCAAAGGGTTGTGGTAAAATAAAAAGCAAAAATCAAAGCTACAAGCTTCTGCAAAAGGTATGATCTCACCGAAGATGCTCCACCACCCGGTCTATGTGGACCACGTTCAACTGGTCCCTCACAGCCTCCAGCTCATCACCAACACTGGGTACAGGGACGGCACGTAGGGCAACAATAAGACATCTTGGATGTTTTGTTGGGTCTAATAATCATTAAAAGATGCATTTAGTAATAAAAACAATATCAATTATACATATTAACGTGTGAGGGGTGCATAATGCAACAATGCATAATTCTCTAAATGATGAGATAAATCGTTGAAATGACGAGATAAAGAGAAGATGGGTAAGGCTAGCTGTCCTTCAGCGGTCCTGAAATCAGCCCTGAGCTCGTTCCACCATTGTGGAGCCAGGACAGCAACCAGATGAGATTTTGTTTACTGGCAGCCCAGTAGTGAGTAGCGATACAGCATAGTAGCTGTGACCGCCTCATGATTTGGATGTTGTTTGTCATTATAATAGTATCTCATATAGTATTATGAGACTGAAATAGTATTTCAGTCTCATAATTGGGGTATGCACCCCAATTATGAGACTTTGTCTCCCATGTCCCTCACCTGCTTCCTTGTGGCGGTGGGGTGCTGCTCCCAGGGACACTGCGGCTGTGGTCTGTGGAGCGACCCAGGGCATAGTTCACTGTGTCAGGGTCGTACCGCGACCAGACCTCCTCACCATCTCTACAGCAGACACACACACACACACACACACACACGCACACACACACACACACACACACACACACACACACACACACACACACACACACACACACACACACACACACACACACACACACACACACACACACACACACACACACGCACACAACAGGCGTTTCACTGCATTATAAAGGTTGTGGTTCCCGTCACTCAAAATAAGAATCAAGTAAACTAAGATAACTAATAACATGACCAATGACTGTTTGTGTGCCTTTGAGTAGGCAACACCCATCTGCTACGTAAAGGTTTAACATAGGAATATATATATCGATTGCATATAAGGTATTTTTGTACTGAAGGGGCTTATATCACGGCTATTATGGCAAAACAATGACCCATTAACAATGCACTCAACGGTGATGAACAGCGACAGTGGGTAGGAGAACGTAGTTGTTTGTGTGTGTGTGTGTGTGTGTGTGTGTGTGTGTGTGTGTGTGTGTGTGTGTGTGTGTGTGTGTGTGTGTGTGTGTGTGTGTGTGTGTGTGTGTGTGTGTGTGTGTGTGTGTGTGTGTGTGTGTGTGCAGCCCACCTCCCCTCCCTGCAGGCTCTCTCTCTGATGGACTGCAGTAACATCCTGACCTCCCCCCTCAGCAGCTCTTTGCCCACAGGGGGGTCCGCCAGAGGACTGCGTGGGGTCTCCGGCCTGCTGCCACAGTTACCACCTTGCTTGATCTCTCGCCATATTCCCAGCCACATGTCCAGCTGTGATACAAAACAACAGAGATACTAAGAATTAGGCAGAAGTATACAACCCTTTCCCAGAGGGGGGTGACTAGAGCTAGCTAGCTAGCTTATATATTTCACTATTACTTAATTATTTCACTTTAAATACATTATCATGGATTCAATTTCTGACACAGATCAACAATAAATGTTTTATACAGATCAAGAAGTGCCGACTAGAATGACAGAAGGGCAAGAGTTATAGAAATTCAATTAAAAATTAAGGAACTACAATCGAGGTCCATAGGGACGGGCCACACACCTCGGAGTGGACCTCTGTGTACATGTCGACCAGGGACTGTCCCAGCGCCGCTCGCACCTCCGGCAGCTCTGACCGAGGAACCTGCGCCTCGACCAGACGCCAGAGCGACTGGCGAGGACTCCCTCGCTGCACTTCCATCACCACACTGTTTGTAAAAAACGACTTATAGTTAAAGATATTAGTAATAGCAGTCTTATCAAAGGCTTTTAGATCTTCTTAAAAAGGCTTTTAGATCCATCCTAAATCCTCTGCAAACGGACTGGTCGCACATTTTGATGCAAAACTATAAAGCTTTCCTCGAATTGTATCTTTGCTAAAGCATTGGTATATTTAATATTTGTTTGTATAAGCAAGACGTGTCGCATAATGTAGCGGCGTGGTAGCTGATGTGCATCAAGTTCGTACCCTGTTGCTTGTTGCTCGTATCCAACGACAACACGAGTGTTGCCATGCGTACTCACATATCGCGAGATAATGCTGGTCTATAACTGGGTCTTATCATTTAAAGTTGAAGGTAAAGATTGAAACCAATATGTCAGACTAGGTTTTTGTTTTTTTATAACAGAATTACTAATTACATGTTCATGACCTAGATATAGGATCATTTTTTACCGATGATGGAGCCATTTGGACGAGGTGTTATATTACACGCGTAATATAATAGGCCTACAATATAATATTCTAAAGGATATTCTGAAAGTTGAACAATGTTCCTTTAATTGGTGTTTAAATATTATGTAAGCAAGTCAATCTAATTGTTTATCACCCTGTTGAAAACAGAAAGTATGTTAGATAATAGTTATATATATATATATATATATATATATATATATATATATATATATATATATATATATATATATATATATATATATATAAATTATAGATATATAATGTATTTAATAGCCTACCATAGGACTATGTTTTGACTACAAATTGACAATGAAAAGTAGTAAAGTTAAAAAAAATAGAAATCGAATGAAAGCTATAGCGGGATCAAACTGGGGGTCGAGCAGAAAAGCATGAATCCACATATACCGGGACTTGAGGAGACTTGTTAGGGAGTCACTGGATATAGTGGAAAGGAGAGCATTGGTTACAACCTCCACTAATGCGTTGCTAGAGGCAGAAGAAACACCCTTGGATCTCAGAAGAGATCAAATGTCTTTGGTCTACTGGATTCAATTTAGGGGATTTTGGGAGGAAATTCCAGGCAAGTGGATGGTAAATGAACACTGGAAGAAAAGAAGTATGAAGAAACATAGAAACTCATCAAAGTATCTAGAATAGAGCTTCAATATGGACACAGCATAACAATGCCAATGAGCTAACATGTAAATACACTAGTCAACACAGTTGAGTTTGCTCAAAGGAAAATGAGTAATGTGCAAATATTGACAATTGACACATTGTGTGTAAAGTGTTAACACAAAACAATCCTTTCTCTGCATGTTATCATATAGGATGTCAACATGTGACAGAGTGAAGTGAATAGTGTACTTGTTATGATTAATGAGAGAAAAAAGTCTTGAAAAGACCTAATGGTAAAATAGTCCTATGTTTTCAAGTACAAATGAAGCTTGGGTAGACTTGCTCAGTATTATACCTAAAGCAGAGTCTGGTTGAAATCAAATTCCAGAGGGGAACCATCGCTGTGAGAATAACAGTCACAAGATTTTCTATGTATATATTTTTATGAATTCATTATTATAAAATCAACATCTAAAACATGTAGATCTACAACATGTAAATAAAACCTAGGACCTATTCAATTTATGTTGGAACGTGAAGGGTAAAATGAAAGTAGCCCCTTTTGAATGCTGCTGACTCAGTTGCTGCAGTTGTTGTGAAGGAAGATGCTATGCAGCTCTGTGATTGGTGGGACGCTATAATTTCACAGAGGTCGAGCAATAGAGCGTGTGGATCCGGAAGGAAAAATCCCATTCATTTTCTCCATAGAAGTTTTGATTAAAAGCCATTATCTTGTAACCATTCAAGGTATACTTACAACAAGCTGTTATATTGTGAAACGATGGTATACCTGTAAAAGCCACATGTTAAAAAGGTTAACATTTTGTTTTTAGGAAAACGTGTTTTATTTGCAATGTCATATAAAAGCACTACACTACAGTCCTAAAGTGTAACACAACGTCTTTGATTGGTGGAACTGGCTTGGGAGTATATGATGGGAGTGAGATAGAGCGTCTAGTCTCTTTAATATGGATCAGTGCATTAAGGTTGACTCCAGCTCTACAGTAAGTGATTCACAAAGCATCATCAAATGCGCCATTGAAACACATTTGTACTGCAAGACATTGCAATAAATTAACTACAGCCATTGGACAGAGGAAGGAAAAAGTGGGCCGCCCGCAGGGGAGTGTGTTGTATGTTCATGTTGTAGGAAGTGGAAGGATGCACAGGGAATACCCATACATCTATCCAGAAATCATTTTAAATTGTTGTCCAAAACACGACTGAAGTTAAACGACGAAACATGAATTATGTAATTCCCAACCAAAGAAAATACATTTTTATTGCACGTGCAATTCTACTCAACTACTGTTGCTGTGACTGAATTAGTTAAAGGGCTGGAATGGAGTAAAGGCTAACGTCCCATGGCACGCTGGCTTGATTTAACCTGGGGTTAAACCTGATCTCAATTTAGCCAATCAACATCAACAACGAGAGAAGTCATCATTACAGTTGGACCACATCACAGTCCCTCTCCTGTACCAGAGGGCTGCCCAGGCTGAGAGGTGACGGGGCTGAGCGAGGTAAAGTCTGACGTCCCTGGCTGGCAGGTGCAGCGGCGGGGTTCATCTTGGTGGGCTTGATGCATTGACACCTAGACTGAAACGATAAAGTGCAAAAGAGACGGTGAGAATGAAAGGATAGCCGTCACTAAGTCAAGGGATGAGAAATGGCCTCAAGTGCTCTTGAGCAGTGTGCATATGCATGTGTCCTGATGCTATTTGCACAGGTTTTCAGAGAGTCCCGTTCCTCAGCGCTAGCAGCCTCAGGGGATAGAGGAATTGTATAAGTAAGCCCGCCTCTCTGGACATTTCCAATGAGTTCAGTGAAGCGACGATACGCTTTTCAAGTATAAGCCTACCTAACAAATTGACTTCACGATGATGAACCTTTCATCAATGTGTGTTTTCGTCCTCCTGCTCTCGGTTGCTACAGCCTCATCGGAGGATGAGTTTGAGCCTGGCTGCGAGGACAACGGTGTCAGCTATGATGTCTTCGATACCTACACTCCAGCTGACGACACCTGTAATTACTGTGACTGTACGATCGCTGGGCCTCTTTGCAGTCGGAAAACTTGTGAGGATGTCTTGGCTGGGTGCAACGACTCATCGGTCAGGGGCCCATGCTGCGCAGAGTGTGGATGGGTCAAAGGTAAGTGCTTACTGAATCTGTGTGTGTGTGTGTGTGTGTGTGTGTGTGTGTGTGTGTGTGTGTGTGTGTGTGTGTGTGTGTGTGTCCTGTGTGTTTGTTCACCCGTTTACTGCAAACTATCTTATTTTGTTTTACTGTCTACTGCTCTTCCCTTTCCTCCTCGATATTTGAGGTCCTCTCCCACATGCCCAGTTACTTCTTCCTCATCGTTGCTTAATCGTTGCTTAATGCTTTATGCTAACTGGTGCATCCTCCCCTTTGTTCATTTTCAACCAGGTCCCAACTGATACCTCAATCTAATCTTCCTCAACCTCGGAGCCTGGGGATTCCTGCTATCGGCCCCACGAGAAGGAGGACTGCAGAACATACATGAGCATTAAAGGCTATTATACTGCCAGCTGCCAAATGAGCTGCATCCCATCACTGCATCGGCAATAAGGAATTTTTGATGCATAAATGGCTGTGTGTTGCCAATGTATGAAATGGATGTAATTAAAGGGGACAGATTATACCACCAGGTGTTATCATTATTATTATTACATATTATACCACCAAGTGTGAGTGTGATTAGCCTTACAAGCCGTTTTGAAAATCTGCCCCATATGACATCACTAGTGGGCATGTCCTCCTAGATCTTTGCTGGATAGATGAGTCTACCAGCCTACCCGGTGGACTGAAGTAAACGTTGCTCATCTATCCAGCACAGATCTAGGTGGAGTGATGTCGTATGGGGCAGATTTTCGACTTGTAAGGCTAATCACACTCACACCTGTTGGTATAATATGTCCCCTTTAAACAAAAAAAATTGACCTTCATCAACTCTCTCTGTTGTACTGCAAATTATTGCATCTATGTGTCATCTACATAATTAGTGCTCCATTATCGAACAGCTCTACATAGTGGTCCAAGCAATGACACGGATAGGACTAGGCCTGGCTGCTTCCATCAAAGCCTTCCCTTGTATGTTCAGGATGCTGTAGGATGTGGAACGATGCATGGAGAACAAACAAATGTCTACCCAAAAATATTTTCCAATGTTGTTCAAAACACTAATAAACATTAAATAACTAGAAATGTATAGATTAGCCTATTTAGGTAAGCAGCATCACCTGCAGATATAATCAGGCAGTTATTGTGAGCAACTGTAGAGAGCGATAACTAAAGTCATAAAGACTTCTCGTTCAAGTCAGTAATCTTGCTGCAGCGTTCTGCACACGCAGGGGGCTTTTCATGGTAGTTTTGTCAACCAGATAACAGTGAATTGCAGTCTAGACTATATAAAAGCGATGATGAGCGCCTCTGCATCTGCTGTGGATAACATAAGTCTGATGTTAGCAGTGTTTCCCAGATGGAAGAATGCAGTTCTCGTGATATTTTTTCACATGGTCAAAAGAAAGCATAGGGTCAAACAAGACACTGAGATTTTTGAACCACATATTTTGCTGGATAACAAGTCAAAACAAAGCGAGATGCCTGCTAATTGTGTTTGGTGTTGCTTTAGGTGGATGATCATCAGCTCTTTTTTCCCTGTATATGGACATATTATAATGTTATTACAATATTTTAATGGCGTTGCAAACTGCCATTCGCTACACCATTGTCCCGTCTGTGCAGAGATTGAGGTTCATGTCCGCGTCCGAGTGAAGTTGAAGCTTCTAGGACACTTTTATCTAACTCCACGTTGTGTGTGGATGGCTGGAGCTCCTAGCCAGCTGTTGATTATAATTCCCGCGTCTGAGGGCTTCTTGAATACATAGTCTAACGCCAGGGTGTGTGGCAGATTCCATACACAACATCACCCATGATAACGCTCTTACACAACAACGTACTACCAAAGAAGCACAGATAGATGTTAGTAAATGGGGATAACACGGCCCACTCCTTCCTGCAGCACATGGACTTTAAACACATTCTCTCCAGAACCGCTCGTCCGTTCTGTGCTGCTCAGAGGTGGTGCCAGATGGCGGCCCCTGTGGAAGAGACCCTGCTCCCCAAGGAGGTAGGGCTCAAACGAAGGTAGCGAAACACAACGATTCTTCTTCTTATGGGATTATACACTAATAGAAACATACGTATGAATGTTATGCACACTTTCTGCCGTTCCACTGGATGCCACTCAATTCAAAACACTTAAAAAAAAGAAAATGGGGACAAAACGGAGCGCAAACATGGCGGGGTCATTCCCTGGCATCCCCAGTGTAAAGGACACGTATGACATATAGCTCACATTAGTCAGTGGTTGCTATTGTCTCGATCCCCAGAGCACGCGCTCCAGTGCTCTCCATGCTTGAGCAGATGGCAGGGCCATCATCCAGATTTGAATGTAGCATTTTAACATCGATGCCGTATGGGTGCAAACAATAAACCTTTTTAGAAAAGAAAGAGAGATTTAGGTCGCACAGCCTTTTTTATTTGTAGAATAAATCAGCGTTGTAGGATTACAGGATTATTCTAGGATCGATTGACAGCATCTACCGTCAATACAGGATGGGATTAGGATTAGCAGACATTGTAGCAAACATGTAGATACAGAATTGCCAGCGTCTACTGTTAACACAGGATCGGATTTAGCAAACATTACACCCCATCCTGCAGGGCCTGTTAGGCATCTTCCGTTGTCTCCGCCTGAGGTTCAACACGTCCTCTAGGAACAGACCTTCCCTTTAGACAGGGTTACAGTCATTGATTGCCTCATTATCATGCCTTACTATTACGAATACACATCCTTAGGGCAACCATTAAAGAATTGTTGACTGCACACTGTGTTCCTGAACTTAATGTTCAGTTGTTCCTGAACTTAATGTCCAGGAACAACATGTGTGACGAAGAGGCCTGGCTACTCTTGGTGAAGGCTTGTGTATGTATGTTTTCTTGGTATGACAAGTAACCATAATGCCTAATGCTAGTTCAGTTTAGTTCATTTGAGTAAAGGGAGAGTGCAAATATGAGTGCTTGGTTGTATCATTGGATTTGGATTTATATTAGACTCTCTTGAACCTCTGACAGACCAGGTTGGCCTGCTAAAGGCACTTTTCTGTAAAGGAATAGAGCAATCTCCTCTTAAAGACCCCCAACTGACACAATTAGTATTGGATCTCCTGTTGCTAAAGGCAGCAAGTCCCCCGGTGGAGGTGAGTTATGTGCAGAGATGGGCATTATTTCAATAAGATGTATTTTTTATAACTTTTGTGTATTTTATCATTTGTATTGGAACCGAGTGCAAATATAAGATGTAATATGATTCCAGTTCCTTTTGAAATACTTCAATGACTTATTAGTGTTTGACAATGAAATGAGGATGTCGTACATTTATATTATGCTGATATTTATCATCATCTGCAGCAACATTATTTTGTAGTTTTGGATGTTCATGTGGGTATGTTCCCCAGATGGAGCTCTGTAAATGTGAAGTCGGCTATTTACAGCAAAGAAGAACTCGGCCAGCACTAGCAAACGTCTGTGTTGATTTAAAATCACCCAAATTAGCTCACGCCAACTTAGAATTGGGCAGTGCTTTTGATTTTCTTAGCTAGTGTTTAGAGAGTTTGTTTGTAATAGGACTGAACTGTACTAGGATGAATCCCTTTATCCTTTTCTAAAAAAAATTAAACATGTGACTTAAAGGAGAGCAATTAACACCCCAAAATATTTGAATTCACTCACAACATGTAATTGTGCGACTCCTACAAGTATTTCCACCGTCTCTAAAGTTGTGTACAATGACAGCACACCTTCGGTTAATCCTTGGAATGTTGTATCTTACATGTCAAATCTGCAACAATGTATCACCATACATCTATCCAAACTGCCTCAAACACTAATACAAATTAAACAAGGAAACATTAATTATTAAATTCCTTAACGAATAAAAAAAACATTTGATTGAATGGCAACTCTACTCTTAACAATAGGTGCAGTTGGCAGGGAAAGTGGTTGAGGCCTGGGGATTAAGGCTGAATCATTTTAATAGTCAATTAATCAAATGAATAAAAATTTCTAGAATCTATACTTTTTGGATAATGTGGTGAGAACATGCTGTGGTTGATTGATACCTGTTACTCTTTAGTGACCTTATTTTGTAAGATGTATACAGTCTCCCCACGGTGACATGGGCTTCCTCCAGGTGCTCCGGTTTCCTCAAAAACCACAAAAAACATGCGCTATAACACCCTACCCTGTGGAAACCAAGGCCAGGGCAGGACCCCGGGCCTAACCCTGGGCAGTCCACTGGATCGGTCAATGTAGATGAGGACATTCCCCATGTGATCGATAGGTATACCAAATCAAATTCAAATCAATCCACTTAAACAGCAGGGTAGGTTGTTCGCTGGTCCAGCAGCCCTACCAGCTGGAAGAAGACACCCGCAATAAAAAGGGAACTCACCCGGAGGTTGACCCTGCGGCCACGCCAGGTGACGTTTCTTTGGGCTGGGGTTCCTTTCAGTGAATGGATATGATGTTTAGTTTGTTACAGCATGCAAAGATTTTTGCAATGTCGTTGCTATGCTGGTTTGCCATGGAAGCTGCTATTGCAGAAACCACACAGCTTGCATTTTGTTTGAATCATTTCTTGTCAACACTGTCTTTGTGTTGTGCAGTTATCTGAGCTCAGATAACTGTCATTGTTTGTAACGTTTTCATGATTTTCTTTCAATAAATACGCAGATGCTACACTGCCCAAGGTATGATGCCATTCCTCTTCATCTTTAGAATTCAGACTATAGCACCCTCTGGATGTGTTTTTGTGGGACAAACTGGGAGTTATGTTCGCCATTGCTTCACTAAGAGGTCCACTCCAAAGGTTTATTGTACGTATACATTATGTGAAATACAATAATGAGCTTTTAACATTTTTGAGGTGGAAATGCATTCAATAAAGTAAAAGACTACAAAAATTACAATCATTGCCCTATAGGAACACAAGGGAGCTAGCTAGAGACCTAGGTTCTTTATTTTATATGAAAGAGGGCCTCAAGTACATACAAGATGATCAATTTGGTGGCTGAAGCCCTACAAGAAGTGATGCAATCCCTCACTGAGCGGACATTAGATGTTAAAAAAATAACATTAATGGGTGAGTGAAATGAGGGCCCCATAAATGTAATAAATTAATAATACTGAGGGGAGTAATACAGAGATGTCTGAAATCCTTTATGTCTATCAGGCCATTTGGGTCTCATCCCTTAATTTGTAGGCTCTAGCCATACAGGAAGTGATGCAATGATTAGGTGATCTAGGGGTCAAGTTTCCCTTACCCTCAGGGTCACTGAGACATGGAGCCCGGCCTGGGAGTTGTGTTCACAGGTCAGCACTCGGTTGGCCTGGGAGCCCACATAACCTGGCCTGGTTAGTGGACTCATGGCCTGGTTAGTGGAATCACGGCCTGGTTAGTGGACTCACGGCCTGGTTAGTGGACTCACGGCCTGGTTAGTGGACTCACCGCTCAGAAGAGGGGTCGAAGAGGGTGCAATGCGCGGAGCAGCAGCTCTGTACGAACTCTGAACCTGCCGTTGGAAACTTCGAAGCAGACCTTGTGTGGGAGGTTCAGAGGGAGCAAACGTTGGGCTCACCTCCAGCCCTCCAAAGGTTCTCCACCAGGGTGTCAGACGGATATAGTCCTACTTTATATAGATATATTATAGATAAAGTAGGCAGGTATATTTCATAATGATAAGTCGTATGCACGCGTGTGTTTTCGTAACCCTGCTCTATGTTGGAACAGGCAGAATGTAGCGGTGGTCCACAGTGAGGCTACCACAGGGTGGAGCATACTTTCCAGCAGACGACCCGTTTGTCCTGTAAGCGTTCGGGCATTGGCCCTTTTTGTACTTTGACACTTTCAGAGCCTCTACTGGCCGGGTGCATCCAAGCAAATACCGACGATGGCTGACCAAAGGGTGAACACATGGGGCGCAGGCACCTTGGACAGGGGTTTTGCTGCGGGAGAAACCATTGATACTTCAGGAACCAGGGGATTCCGAACTCGGTGTGAAGGACTTCTGCACCAGATGCATGTGCATGGACAACAATGATGATCCTGCTGGCTGCATGTCGGTCTGCACCTAAATGTCTCAAAGTGGAGGCTTACCGGCTACAAAACAAAAACAGAAACCTTGCTTGTACCATTTGTCTGTTCTACTTTTGGGTCAACTTACTTAATTCTGGATGTGTGTGAAAGTGTGCGCATGTAGGTGTGTACACACCCACAGACACACACCCAAACCCACACCCACACACACACACACACACACACAC